>NC_045564.1:300000-600000 GCF_009819795.1 Aythya fuligula
GGTATGCACGATAGGTGGAGAGATCCCCCGTGCATCCAGCGCTGCAATAAAGAATATACCACTTAAGGAAATTTCGGCCTTGATCTTTGAATCACCACAACCATGGAAATACTATGGAATACTATGGGAGTAGTCCATATGTGAGAGTTCAGAAATTTCCTTGCCAGAGCCGCAGAGGTTCAGGGCACAGTACAGATGTATACTCTGGCAAGGACCTTGCTTCACAAATTTTATATACTAAATCTAAACATACACAGAAAAAGAATAGCAATAGCAGTGGGAATATGACTACAGTGAACAGTTGCAGAAAACATGTAATCTTAAGTATCAACATTATATAAAAAGTATATCACCTCATTTGTTTTTCTTCTGTATTCTTTTGTTTTGAGGTAATTACTTTTACTCCCAGAATACTGGACATAGGAAGGAGTACTCGAATGAGGTAATAGTGCCAGCATGCAAGGCAGTTGGGGAAAACACCTTGAAGAAGACTGAAGCTGGTTGGAGACTGATCTAGCATTCATTGCATGTTGATAATAGTAATTATTTAAACCTCTATTGGATTCACCATATGGATGAAAGGAATAGGCTTCAGGGAGGGAAGGGCTGTAAAATTTTTAAGTTTTAGGAGGGGGTGGGGGGTGAAGATTATACAAAATCAGGGAAATACCAGTACAGTGCTTTCAAGCATTCACTGGATAGCTTGCTTGAGTGAGACCTGTTACCAGATATTTCAATTACAAAGAGCCTTCAAAGGAAGGAGAAGTACGATGCTGCTGTATACAAAGCACAACCAGTTGGAGACTGTCATTAGGCACTTCACCATTCAGAGGTGCCAAAAGCTATAGGTCCTATTTACCCAGAGATACTTAAACAGATGCCCCCACCTTCCTATTACCATCTTAGTAAAGTCATCTGCGCAGGCTGCTCGTATTTGTTCAGCAGTCAGAGGGCTGTTCATTGCGAAGGTCTTTTTCAGTCCTCTTTCATTTCTCACACTAGTTACTGCATCTCTCAAAGCAAAGAACACAGAGCATCCCAAGAAAAGTCCTGCCTCGCCTATCCCCTGAAAAAAAAAAAAAAAGAGCAAATGAGGGGAATACATGGCATATCTATAGCAGCTAAAAAGCTTAGAAGTCAGTGACTCAAAAACTGTTTCATTCTTTAGTTTTTCTTAGATTTAGTGGAAGCAGGCTTCAATCTCACCAAGTCTGCTGCTGTTTGATGCTTCCCGAGATCTAAAGAAGTTGCTTTCAAATACTGGCTATTGATTTCAGAATCTTTTTGGCTCCTTGATATGCTGAAATTTAGGATAACTGACAGATAAAATTAAAACAATCTGAACCCAAGTACAGGTACAACTAAAAAACACTCTGAACTCATGCTAATTCCCTGCAGACAAACAACACTGACCTCGGTGGGCTTGACATCCTCTCATCGTTATAGACATGAGATTTGCATTTCTACGTTATCTCAAAAGCAGGTCAAATCCACCCTTTCAGAGTCCTCTCTCTGCTAAGGCATTGATTATTTTAATCTGAATTATATTGGAATATTACAATGGAATCTATCTCCTTGCTAAAATCTGAGAACCAAATGTCTTCCCCAAACATGCTGCATGCATGAAGAAGAATCACAATTTCTTGCAGTGAATTCTACAGATAATTATAGGAGATATGTTCACAGGAAAGGATAAAAGCTGTTTGAAGATGGATATTAGTGTCAGCTCTCTAGAATCAAATATGTAACTAATTAACCTAGACAAGTTTTAAAAAAATCTCATTATGTATCAAAGACACCTTTAAATAATTTTAAAGAACCTATTTGTTGTTTAACTTTCACCTTAAAATATGCTTTTCCTTCAAGTCATGCTGTTTTATTTTAATGAATTCTAAAAACATACCTAATAACTAAAATATCTGAATTTTTGCAGAATTAGCTTCATCTTGAATTTATCATTACTACTCACATGCAACTGACCAGAATATTTGCTGCTGTATATTAAAGCAATGATTATACTGAATGCCTGAGCCAATCTCATACATAAATACATATACACTCCTATTTCTTATTGCTTACCACATGTAAGATGCACAGTCTCATTGTCATGTTTTCCCTATCAACTCCTTAGTCATTTTTATTCTATTCTATTATCCCTTCAGTTTATCACCACATTTTTAAAAGTATGGTTTTAAATTGATCTTGCAGCTTCTGTGTATGCCCTGTTAATGAAATACTAAAATTACTACTTGCAAGCCATAAAAGATACGCAGCATTATGTCTTTTCACACCAGCTTCCTTGAAGCCAAAAAATAAAACAATTGCATGGGGATCTCTTTGAAATGCTAAAAAAGAACCGAAAGTGTATATACGTTTTATAGCTGAGTAATTTTTCTGATTGTCCTGGGATCTAAGAATCATGCTTTGTGATGATTTGCTTACCTTGGATGCATAGATGGCATAAGGATTTTGGGAAGATGACAGCAGGGAAACTCTAAACCGTTCTGGAATATCACAAACAGCAGGGATCTTATACTGATCTGGACCCCGAGTATAGAGTACTCCTTCTGGAGAGTACTTCAATTCTTCCATTGTATAAAGTCCAATTCCTTGAACGAAGGCACCTTCAATCTTTCAATAAGAAAAGACACAGTATTTACGTACTCATGTTTGATAAAAATACATAAAACTTTGTCAAAAAATGATTTGTATCGCTAGCTCTTAGGAGAAATTTCTTTCTTTCTTGCCTATGGGGATTCTTCAACATTTTGTGGCTAACATAATGGGAAAAGCTTTTACGCTCCTCTGTCCTACCAGAGAGACTAGTGCATCCATGTTGAATTGATGAAGTCTGTGGCCCAGCCTGCAATGAAAAAAGGTGTCTCCCTTGTGATAGATAGAGTAATAATTTGTGTCAAGAAGATGGTTGATATTAATAAAGAAGGGGGAGATGTGGGAGTGTGGCCATGGGGGTCGGTAAGCCCCATAGTTGGTGATAACATCAGACTCTTAATGATGAGGCCATCAGGAATGTAAGGAGTTTAGAGGGAGGTTGCTTGTTCTCATGCCGGTAAGGCATGGGAGTTGCTGGGGGGGGGTTTGCTTGTTGAAACTGTTAAAATTTGTTGTTTAATGTTATATGATAATCATATTATTAGCATGGTGTCCCGCATTTCGTTAACCCTTGAAAAGACGGCCTCGCATGGGTTGGTGTCGATCACATTTTGTTGCTTTCGGGAACCTTGTGGATAGCATAGCATGTGCAGAAGAAGAGGGAGGCAGTCAAAGCCGCCCCTGCGATCTGGACGAGATCCAGGAACAACAGGTTGCTAGTGGTGATGGGGGGGAACTGTGAGTCTTCATCCCCATGACCGCAACGACCACCACCAAGAGACACTGTGCAGGTGCCAAAAGGAGGAGTTTGTGAAAATACTAATTATAATACAAAGCGGGGATAGGTCATACATATGTATATGCATACTCGGGTTTCTTATGAATATGTAAAAGCAATGTTCTATATATATTTAGAAAGTTCAACGGGTGGGTGTGCATGTTGGCAGAGCACAGACTCCCCGCACACCCAGTGCCGTTTACTTGCCTTTTATAAATATTACTAAATTCAGACTGAGTTGTATCTTCATTTATAACACCCTGCTATCAGGTAGGAAGTCTGATCGAACAACATGAGAATTTGGAGACTGCAGATGACAAACAGAACTTGAGTCCAGCAGATAGTGGGCATGTATGAACACAGGAAGTAGTACAGGCTGACATCAGAGGTCAAAGATAAAACTCAGGCTCTATTGACATCTACAAGAGCTCTGACATTGACTCAGATGAGGACAAACTACAACTAAAGGATCTTGTAGCATCACCTGTGATTAATGAGGTAATATTCACTTCAGATCAGACTATCAGTTAAATAGAAATAAGACAGCAAGAAATCATTGGCACATACCTGTCCTATATCCACAGCTGGATTTATGCTGCACCCAATGTCCATAACAATGTCTGTTTGGAGGTTCTGTCAATAAAATTCAATGTCATATTACTGAGAGAGATGGACAGTGCAGAGGCATTAGAACACAATATGGGTTACAGTGACTACTCAGTAAAATAATATGGACTTAAAAACATGCCTTTCAACACACACAATTTCAGAGTATTTTCTAATATCCCATTACAAGCAAAATGGGATTGTCTCAGTTTTAATGGAATTTTAGTCTCAGCTAGCCTTTTCAGATTTTTCACATTTCACAAGGAAATAAGTACACATAATGGGTGTATGATCAGCATGCTATGACATCTACCTTTCTAGATGGTAAAGAGCCTAAAAATAGAATATTTCATTCTGCTGTAATTGGTTTGCTTACTAACAAGGAGAGAACAGGCAGAGAACATCAGGTGTCTGCTGCAACCCAAAAGGTGAACCTGTATAATATTAATACAGATGTGCCAGAAACCACTTTATGTTGCATAGCTGTCATTCTGCTCCACGTCTCATTTGCTTTCATATTATTGATATATACATGTATATTAACATATGAAAACAGGTGATTTATTCATGCAAAACCTGAACGGTTGTTGGAGCATCCAGTGATGCAAACAAGTTTAGAGGAACATTATTCACATTATTTCCAAATTTAAATAATACGCAGTTATTACCTTGTGATCTCCTGTTAAACAGTTAATTTCAACCTCTGAACAAGCAGCTCCATAAAGAAAGTATGTGAATGGCTGTCCTTCCCCTTTCTCCCAATCCATGTTTTCATTGTAACCTCTGATGGAAAAATAAGTCCACAATGACTAATGAATGTTTGTATCACGACAAAGCACGTGAAAAGAAGAGCACGTGAAAGTCTGAACCTATTTCAAGTGAAATCTAAAATAACAGGTGCACCTGGTTGCCAATACCAAATGCATGTTCTGGTGCTGTCACTTTTTTTTTTCCCTGTTGTACAACTCAGTGTGATCATGTTTTAGGGAGAAAAATGTAAATAAGGTGTAGTACAACAAAAATTATAGTTTATAGCAAAATAGCTTCAGTAAATAAACTATATCCCAATTTGCACAGTTGCTGTTATGTGCAGCAGTCACTTCCTCAATGCTTCCTGGTTTTGTAATGGAAGAATCATGGACCAAATATGGGATGAAATATTCTCTTTATGCTTTCTAGAGAGTCCACAAAAGGCCAGACATAAATTACCACTTGAACTTAATATTCCAACCCCTTCACAAATCAGAACTTACATAAAATATAAGCTCAACCATTAAGAAGAACAATTGGACAGGATGTTTTATCTACTGAATTTGTATTTTCAGAAATAGTCCTTTTTTTTTTTTTTTTTTTTTTTAATAACCATGCATTTTAAAAGAACAAAAATACTTTACCTAAAGTAACCAGTAGCTGAAAGACTCACACTCTGTTCAAAAGCTTCTTTGATCTGTAAAATATAGCGTGTTTTGTCGTAAACCAAGGAAACAGACACTTAGTTGCACATGATCCCTTAAGATTGTAGAACTAAACTGTCTTTGGAAGAGCAACCTCAGTTCTTTTGGTAATTCTTGCAGGAATAGACCTGTTAACAGGGGTAATTCTTACGGAATGGTAACACTAGAGTCAGAAAGGGTCCTTCTTGATTTTACTGCTCAGATTGAATAAAATGGGTTCATCTTTGCCAGTTGAACAGATCTGGGTGATATGTCACTGAGACAAAAGATCTGCATGACCTATCTTCACAAAAATGACAGCTGACAAGAGAAATGCTCTTTACAGTGTTCTTCTGCCAGTAGCTTAAAAATGAAGTCCTAAGTCTACTTCCTTTCACAGTGACTGTCCTGACAGATTTATGTAGTTTACAAGTCAAGAAGTTCTTTAATATATTAATTACAATTTACTGACTTTGCAAGACATAACATTATTTCTCTACATAGATTAATATTATTTCTTATGTCAGCTATTTCTTCTAATATTTTGAATATGTCTGAATTATCCAAGCTGATTTGGCACCTATTAGAGAAGTGATGGATTTTATTTTGCATACATAGCTGTCAGTTACAAAGCTACCACATGTATTACAACATTAATTGCTACTGCTAGGAATTAATACTGACAAGAAAGTATTTACATTTTTTTGCAGTTGCTACTGTGTTTAATCCCTTGAACAGAAACACCCTAGCACACTGGATCTGTAAATGCCTCAAGGTAGGGATTGTCATTTTCATTAGGCTGGTGATATCAAATAATACTGAGTAAGCAGAAGTAACAAACAGGCTTTCCTCTAACATACCAATGCAGCTAGATTCACAGCCATACCTTTATAGAAATAGGTGACAGAGCAGACAACTTTTAGTTAAGAAAATGTCTTGTCTTAAAATTCTATTCCCATTTCAAGAGGGCACTGGACGGAAGCTATTAATATAAGTTTAGCTTTAATAGTGCTTTAGCACTACTTCTGTACTACCTTACTGCAAATGTAATTGATACTATAATGAATTACATATTGTAGCAATGGGAACAAGTATTCCTGATACTTTTCCCCCCCCCCCCCCCCCCCACCGGTTCACTGTGCAAAGCAGGCAAACGGAAGGATGAGGTTGAAAATGCTTCTGTTTAGTGATTTGGTAAAAATAAATAAAAACCATGAAGGAAAACCAACACTGTACACCTGACAATCTTTTTGCAATAGTTTCTCTGTGTGCAAGCTGGGGTTGGCCACATTATTACACAAGCTGGTATTTTTTGTATCTTAAAAACTTCAGTACCTCCAAATGTGACTTCACAGATAGCTTCCCCTCCTTTCCAACTAGATACGATCTGGGGATTGTTAAACAAACTAGATACAATCCGGGGATATCTAAACAAACTACCTACATCTCAAATACTCTAAATCAACCTATTTATGCAGCTTTTATTTTTAAGACTATCAGGCTGAGAAGACCAATGGACAACAATCCATATGTCATAGTTTCTGCAAGCACAAAAACACATTTAGTACAATTCATGTCTCTCACCCAATCATTCCAGTTTCCTTTTGGGTTCTTGTTGATAATAGGCTGCAAGCGTTTCATAAGGGTTTGGCAAGCGTCCTGATGAGAAGTCAGAATAAAGTAACAGAAGATTAACGAACACAAGTTTGGCACATAAAGTACTATTTAAGACATGCTCTGGGTAGTATTTAGTTAATATACGCTTCACTGTCATCTTAAAGTATGGCAGGACATGCCATTTTAACTGCATAAACACAAACCTCATAAAGACATGAGTTACAAGGGTTGGAATCAATACGAATTGGATTTAGAACAGGAACATAATATAGGATTTGTATTGGACTAGTTACCTTCTGTCTGATGAAGCAAGGATTTTGTAAAACATAAGCCTTTTAAGGGGAAATTTCAGGTCACATTCTGGAACTTCATAAGCACTGTTACTGAGAAGTTACCAACAATTCATGTTTCTTCTTGTCAATCTCCATTGGTATTGTTAGTAATCTCAAGCAGTTTCCATGGGATCACTAATACTTAGTTTGGCAGGCATTCAATACCACGAGGAATAGGGTGTTTTGTTAGACTAAACTTTTTACCTTCACAGCCATGCCATTGACATCTGTTCCTGCAGATCCAACTGAAGCACATGCATTAGGAACAGTTGTTGTGCTTGTTTCACAGAAGTGAATATATGACATAGGAATGTTCAATTCCCTACTAGCAACCTGTTTCAGGAAGCAGAACATACTGTTTCAGAAACATTCCAAACATTCCAACTGCTCCCCCCAGTACTTGCTAGAAGTCAGCAGTACTAGGAAAGATAATGTTTTAGCAAGTTCCTCTTCTAACCTCCATGTGTAATTATTTTGCCATGTTTGTCAGTACAAAGATGCAGAACCAAAAATCAATGTTTTTACTGCACTCAAACTCTGGACTGAGATTCTGGAGTCCAACATTCAGTCCCAGATTTTGCTGCTTAAATCCTGTATGATTTAGGGTAAATTATGCATTCCCAGATCCCAAACTTTCCTCAATTTCATTATTATCTTTATAGATCATGTCTCAATTATCAATTCAACAACGATGATAATAAAACAGATAATCTGAATAGAGACTGTCTTCATTTATTTGTTTTTACCATGGGTTATATGGGACCAGACCCAAAATATCTTATTTCTAATAAGCCTCTTCACATATAACTGGAATAATTAAAAATAATAATAAAAAATTCCTCTTCCTGCTGTCCCTATGACTCTTTAAGAGAGCATCTTTACTTTTTAACTCTATCGATGCAAAGCAGCAGTGGCTATGCTGATGAAGGAGCTGTCCTACTGGTAGACTAAATAACCAAGAAGATAATCTTCCTACTCTTTATCTATACAACAGATAAAGCACAAGGTAATATTTGTTTGGATAATCTGTTACCTGGATCATTTTTGTATGAATACCCTGTCCCAATTCAATTCCACCATGTGTCAAAAGCACAGATCCATCTGTATAAATATGAACAAGAGCAGCAGCCTAAAACCAAACCAAACCAAAACAAAAATGTTTTGAATGTAGTGATGAATTAATGGATCAAAAAATAAAGGCTTTTTTGTTTAATGCTTTTGAATAATAAGTGAAATTTGGAATGTTAGTCCCTGCTGTTCCCCTATAATAAGCTTCAAAACAAAACAATACACATCTTTGGAAGTCTGCTTTTCCTGTTGCTAGATCCTCACATAAAACTAGACCTGGCAACAGAACCTCAATGGTTCCAAAGGAAGCTGCAAGACCTCCCTCATTAATAGCTGTATATGCAAATAGCTGCAAATTTCATTTCCTGAACAGCTACATTAAACAAAATACATAGACCAAAAATATTACTGCCCTCCTTTTCTTCCTTAAATTTACTCTTTGATGACTTGAAAGGATTAAGTATAAGATCCCATAGTAACCCCATGATCAAGTCTTTCAACTATACCACATCACAAGAGATGGGGCTGGCCTTTAAGTAGGCAGGGTCTAAGCTGCCTGGGTCCTAAAGACCAAACAACTTTGACCTCAGACTGAAGACAGCTGGAAGCTAGTGTACCCTCCTGGGAACAACCATTAGGAGGACAGTAGTTTTCCAGAAGTAGAAAGATAACACTTTTGTCTTGTATTTTAAAGTAGAGTAGCTGCAATCTTCTATGGATGAAAAGTTTAGTTCATTTTTTCTTTAAAGAAACTAACCTGAGAAAGATAACGTGTGCCTAGTCCAAATGGAAACTTCATTGGAACAATGGCAATCCCTTTTTTCTTCCAGTAATTTTGTTTGTTAAATTCCTCGACAGCTGTTTTCCTACTGTGGTATGCAGATTTCTCCATACATTCGTTCCAACACCGTACTAAGTTTTGCGGATCAAACTTTTGTTTGAAGGGCGTCTGCTCATCTTCCTTATACATATTTATTTCCCTAATCTGAAATAATAAGATTAACAGATACCACAATCCAATCATATTATAGGCAGACTGACCATTTCAGAGGGGAGAGGGAGGGCTAGAAGACAACTAGTCTAGATTATCATATATTTTTTGAACGGTTACCACTTTGGTTCAGTTTGCAAGAGTACGCAAACTCATGCAGCAATCAGACATTATTAAGAAAATAGAATTTTAGCACAAATTATGTTTGATTTAGAAATGACTTGAGCTAATCCAAAGGATATTTTAACTTCATAGATGTCATTTCAGGAGAGGAGATGCTTTTATATTGTCACCTTTTCTGGTGATAAACCAGTTTTATCTGCAATGTCTGTTATCCAAGTTTCTGTCACCAGTGCTGACTGGGGAAAGCCAAACCCTCGAAATGCTGTGTTTGATGGCAAGTTTGTTTTGCAGGCGTAAGCCCAGCATCTCAAGTTGGGAATCTTGTATGCATTGTCCATTTTTAATAAGGATACTTCTGCTACCTGAAATATGGAACAAGCAGGTATAGATAAATGTTAGAACAGTGCTTCTTTCAGATGCACATTTAAATCTTCCTCATCTCAGAAAGAACTAACTTGACATAATTAGCTTTAAAATTAGGTTTCTGTAAGTATTCTTACTACTAATGATTGACACATACATATTTTTTTCACTCGTTTCTTAAGTAGCATAGTACATTTCAGTTCTTCTGATACTCACAGAACACAGCTGATGTTACTAGTAGTTGAGTGCCAGTAGCTGCTTAGTAGATAAAGATTAAACTGGTAATTCATTCTTTTTAAGACTGGTTTTGCTCCTACTTTGATATCAAAAGCCATATAGAACTAAAACCAAGCAGATTAGATTTAAAGCAACAGGAGCTGTGAAAGGAACTCACGAAAACATTCTGAATTATCACGTCATATGAAAATTCCTAGTTAGTGCTTAGTTCCACCAGAAAACATATATTCTATGGTCTATTGTGTCTTATGGTTCTTATGTGTAGGTTTTGTTTATCTAGTTGCTTTTAAGAGGTTTCATGTGACAGACAACAACACAAGAAAAGAGAAATCCTGTATTAGGTATCTCTAAATTAGTTTCTATGACTCAGTATCAAAATAAGTTAAAAATGTTTTGATGCCTCATGATGAGGTCACTCATCAATATTCCAATATTAAGTAGACTACTCAGAATGGTAAATCTAACCCTGTATTCCTACTGTTTTTACCAAGCTTTAAACAGTAAACTCCAAAATATTTCTGTATATGAACAATAGAAGAGAGTTTTGTTATAGTAACTGCAGATGAAGAGTGTCATATAATGGTATTTTTTCACTTAAAAAAAATGTTAGTAATTTGTGGGATAAAAACAGGGGTATGTTTTTGTTGTTACTACAACAACCATTATAGACTTGTTATATAGTTGTATTACAACTCTAACCTGTGCCAAAGTTTCTTCCCAGAAATGTCTGTTCTAATCTTGGTGCTTTTAATCATGGATTACTTTCTTAAAGCAGGTCATTTTTTCAGAAACAAGCTAGGCAACAATAGTATAGACAGTTGTACTGACAGATTTCAGAGCACAGAAAATACCTGTAGGCAGGGCAGTAACCCAGAGAGGCAGTGACATCAAAAAAACGTTTCACTTATTGCTAGAATAGCTTATGCAAGCACAAATACCTAGTGAATGATATTAAAGCAAGTGACATTTGTTAGTTTGCAGACCTATAAGTAAGGAACTGATGTATACAGCATGTTACATGCAAACCCAGTACAGAAATGGATAGAGCCAGTAATAGGACAATTATCACTATGATTATTTTCTGAAGATTAGGAAAGGTCTTCTCAGCTTTGTAGACACAAAACTTCAAGCAGGCACAAATGTATGTACTTTGTATTTTAAAAGGAACATATTGTTATCTGATGTGTGTAATAGGAAAATAAGCCTGAGAAACCATGCATGAAGTGAATGTGTAGAAAAATACCAAAAAGTAGTATAGCAGTTCACTGAACGGAATAAGGAAAAGTAAACTGCTAGGTGCAGATCTTCTAGCAACACGCAGTCATTAAAGCAAAAGACTGTATGAGTAACACTATACCTGTGCAAAGAAATATGGCATTTGTCATTTTCCATTTAATGATTCCTTCATGTTTTAAGATTCATCAGCTTATAATATCCTTACCAGGACAGATTCATCAGGGGTGCATCCTCCATTAATGTAATATTTGGCATCCACAGCTCTGATCCTTCCATCATTCATGAAGCCAACCTAAAATGAATCAACAATAACCTTCTTAGATTTTTGACATTCATTTATTTCCTCGGTGCTTTTGTATTTTGCAAATGAATATAAGCCACTCCATCAGGCTTGAAGTGCACAGTTAATTTCTGAGAAACATTCACTTAAACAGTAAAAGGGCAAGAGAAAAAGAAAGTACATTCCTAAGCATTGTTTTTCCTAACTGACATCTGTGATCCTTACAGGTACGGCATACAAGAAGCCCGCCGGGGAAGGAAGAAGCAGAGAAACTCAGTGGCTTCCTGCGTGTTGCTCAACAGATCACAGAATCACAGAATTGCAGGTGCTGAAAGGGACCTTGAAAGATCATTGGGTCCAACCCCTGTGCCAAAGCAGGTTCCTTAGAGCAGGCTGCCCAGGTAGGCTGTGGCTACACAGATGGCTGTGTCATCTAGGAATGTCCACTGTAGACAAAGTCAAATCCCTCTCTAACTATAAGAATAGATGGCAATTGCAGCAAGACATTTGCTTGTCTTAATGAAAAAATGTTGTTTATTTTACAACTCTTTTCAGCTGTTGAGATTAATGATAGCTGCTGAATTCTCATCATGAGCTACAGCTCATTTTCATCTTCAGGGATGTATCTTATACAACCCCTTTTACTTTTCCTATGTATTAGAGATAGAAAAGGAGACAAAACTTAACCTAATGAATTGTGATGACATGACAGTGCATGAGCAGGTAAGAGAGAAATTTCTTCCTTATGGTAACTTTTGCTGTACACACTATTTCTGTGAAAAAACTAGCTGCTCCTTTTTGTGAACTTAACCAGATGGATGGTTAAAAATAAACTTTTCAGAAGAAGTCTAAGCTAGCTTGTCTTCCAGTCTCCCAGGAAGAAAGACAGAAAGAGCTATGAAAGGAAGACAGGAATGGAGCAGAAAAAAACAAACAAACAAACAAAAAAAAAACAAAAACAAACAAACAAAAAAAAACCTGCAGAGTTAGAAGCAGAAGCAGAGACAGGTTGTAAAACAACTTTATCTCTTGGTTTCTTGGCTAATAGTTTTAAAATTATTTTAATTAATAGAACAAATATTAACCAGCAACACTGAAATTCTTATTCACAGAATATGAACAGGTGGTTTTTTTACTCATTTCCTATGGCACTCACTTTATACTTGCCAATAAAAGGATGTCGGCCACCAGTAATTAACATATCATCCCCCCGGCTCAGAATAAGACGGACAGCTCTGTTAGTTCTAAATTAACAAAAGAAAAATGAGGTTTTCAGACAACATGAGAGATGCTATTAACAATATTAATGTGTTCTGTTCATTATGAATCCAGATGTAAGCATGCATTCAGATCAAAATTAACTTTAATAGGCTATGTACTTAAGGCCTAGTTCATATTATTTTACACTTACAATCATGTCCGAATTTTCATTTTACATCTTGAAAGCCAATGATATAACTCAGTACAAATTTCTGAAGAAAAAAATGTCATTTCAATTTTAAGACTGAACCAAAGTGACCTAATAGAAGTTCTACTGATGAAGTCTTCCACTAGTATAGCAAGATCCAGAAGTTCACTTCTGGATGGTTGTCATGGTTTGAATGCATATACAAAGCTTCAGCGTTTAGGGACTGGTCCTTTTAAAATTGTCAGTCATTTCAAGAATATTTATAGCTTATACTACCTGCAGTTTCCTCAAGTCTGTTCTTCTTAAATGAGGCTAGAGCTACTTACTGAAACTTAAGCAGTCTAACAAAACAAAGCAAACAAATATATTGAACAGTCTCACAAAATGTAAACAGTCAGGATTTTATGATTCTTTAGCTAGCAACTTTGGAGAAGGAGAAAGCATTTTAGACAAGATGTAAAACTTCTTCACACAATTTTCTCTTCATATTCCAACACACACACATCACACCTACTTGTTTGCTGCCACTGCAGCAACTGACGCCAGTAAACCAGCTTTCAGGATTTTCCCACCAAAAGCTCCACCAACTCGTTTAACATGGCACATGATCCTGTTGGCTGGAACACCTAAACTTGCAGCTACCATCTCCTGTAAAAACAGTTTTCAGCTTTTACACCAGTTATCAGGACCCACTTTCAGCTCCAACTGAGCCTATAGGTTAGCTCTAAAAATATTTTTTTCTAGAAAAGGGTTACATAGATGTTTTTTTGTTTTGTTTTAATAAATCAGCTTATAAGATTTTTCCTTTATCCCAAGTTAAAAAAACAAGCAAAGAGAACAAGAAACACTCAACAGTGCTTGCATTCAAAATGTCTGCCATGGATACTGTCAAGGGGTCATGGACAGAAGTGAAGAATATACCCTGGAAATTAATTATGTAAAATGTGAGAAGCTTCATATACAAAAAAAAAATAATATTAGTATTAATAAAAGCATAAATCTGAGGTTAATTTTAATAAATATATATATATTTAAATAAACTAATATCTTAGTGTCTGGAACGTTCTTGCTTCAAATCTATAATATTCATCATTTTCTCAGACAGAAAGTTCTTCATGCTTCTTGGCTATTAGCAGCATATGGTAATGGAAACAAAAAAAGTACTTTGAACACAAAATACCAGTGTTTGCTCTGAAATACTACCAATTTCATTCACCATAGCTACTGCTATGCAGACCATACATTATGTCAGAGTTTGCTTTATCATTTTGGCATGGAACAGCAGTCTTTCCAACAACTATTTGAGTTACTTTACTCCCTCAGCAGACTGACTCTGCAGGGTGCTGACTGCTCCTGACCTCAATAGAAGCTAATGGAGATGAAGGATCCTCAGCACTCCACAGGGAGTTTCTCACACGTACATTAGTGGGGCATGATATACTTTGTTTAAGGTAGAATGAGAGACTTTTACTTCTTCATCCTCACAGCAGAGTGGTCAGTGTATATCATTATACTGCAGTACTACAAAGCAGCTTCTTTGCATAATCCAGATGTGCAACTTCCTGTTCCCACTGTCTCTAAATTGGTAAGACTGATTTGTAAACCACACTCAGAGCTCAACTGTCACAGGTTCAACCACTTTCTCTGAGAATGTTTTACCTGGACAAATGCTGGATGCTGTGTTGACACAAACAGATCCATTTCTTTATCCTCTCCTCTTGGAATAGCAAGGACACTCTGAGTCTCCATGTAAAAGTGTTCCTGTCCCCCAATGTGAACCTCCCCTGATCCAATGAGAAAAACACAAGTGTTACCAGAAAAAAAACACCTGTCCATCATCCCATAAATTATGGTATTCAGTGTCAAATCTACTGATGCATCTTGTGTGAGGGAACAGCATTTAAAATAAAAACACAAATCAGACTCTTTGCAGGTTTAAATGATATTGTTCCATTGACATCAACAGAACTTGAATGTTTATATATAAATATGTAAATAGCAGAGTAATGTTGACTACAAATGTTGACAATATTAAATTTAAAAAAGCATCAATGTAGTGGACCAGGTCAAGACAATGATGGGGAAGCTGGAGCACGATGTACAAGAGGCTGAGAGAACTGAATTTACTCAGCCATAAGAAAAGGATTAAGGGGAAATTCTACTGCTGTCTACAACTACTTAATGGGAGGGTGTAGAGAAAATAGAACCAGGTTTTTCTCAGAGGTGCACAGTGGAAGGATGAGAAATGATGAACACAAGAAATTGCAACTCACTATAAGAAAACGTCACCACAAAGGTAGTCAAACACTGGAACAGGTATTTGTAGAGGCTGTGGAATATCCACCCCTGGAGATTTTCAGAACTTGATGATATGGCACCGACTACCTTGCTCTAACAGGAACTGCTTTGAGATTGGACTAGACTACCCCCTTCCAACCTAAATTATTCCATTATTCTGTCTGAAGGACAAAGGATAAAGAAAACTTGAATGTAGCAGTAGAACCTCAAAATTACTAGGTTTAGTCACACTTTTATTCCTGACAACCAAGAGCTTTTTCAGGCCTTATTGCTGTATATGATATCACTGAAAAAATTAGACTGGCACTTGAGGGACTGGGAAGCCCCAATACTGCCAACTTCTCACAGAATTTCACAGAATTTTCTAGGTTGGAAGAGACCTCAAGGTCATCGAGTCCAACCTCCAACCTAACGCTAATAGCCCTCCACTAAACCATATCCCTAAGCTCTACATCTAAACGTCTTTTGAAGACTTCCAGGGATGGTGACTCCACCACTTCCCTGGGCAGCCTGTTCCAGTGCCTCACAACCCTTTCAGTGAAGAAGTTCTTCCTAACATCTAGCCTAAAACTCCCCTGGCTCAACTTAAACCCATTCCCCCTCATCCTGTCACCAGGCACGTGGGAGAACAGGCCAACCCCCACCTCGCTACAGCCTCCCTTGAGGTACCTAAAAAGAGCGATAAGGTCGCCCCTGAGCCTCCTCTTCTCCAGGCTGAACAAGCCCAGCTCCCTCAGCCGCTCCTCGTAGGACTTGTTCTCCAGGCCCCTCACCAGCTTCGTCGCCCTTCTCTGCACCCGCTCAAGCACCTCCATGTCCTTCTTGTAGCGAGGGGCCCAAAACTGAACACAGTACTCGAGGTGCGGCCTCACCAGAGCTGAGTACAGGGGGACGATCACCTCCCTAGCCCTGCTGGTCACGCTGTTCCTAATACAAGCCAGGATGCTGTTGGCCTTCTTGGCCACCTGAGCACACTGCTGGCTCATATTCAGCCGACTGTCCACCATCACTCCCAGGTCCTTCTCTGCCTGGCAGCTTTCCAACCATTCCTCTCCCAGCCTGTAGCTCTGCTTGGGGTTATTGCGCCCCAGGTGCAGGACCCGGCACTTGGCCTTGTTAAACTTCATGCAGTTGACCTCAGCCCATCGGTGCAGCCTATCCAGGTCCTCCTGCAGAGCTTTCCTACCCTCAAGCAGATCGACACACGCACCTAACTTGGTGTCATCTGCGAACTTACTGAGGGTGCACTCGATGCCCTCGTCCAGATCATCGATAAAGATATTA
The DNA here is from genome assembly GCF_009819795.1 of Aythya fuligula. Lineage (NCBI taxonomy): Eukaryota > Metazoa > Chordata > Aves > Anseriformes > Anatidae > Aythya > Aythya fuligula. The sequence goes on from NC_045564.1 coordinate 316,668, forward strand.
AAGAGGACCGGCCCCAGCACCGAGCCCTGGGGGACGCCACTAGTGACTGGCCTCCAACTGGACTTGGCTCCATTCACCACGACTCTTTGGGCCCGGCTATCCAGCCAGTTTCTAACCCAACGAAGCGTGCGCCAGTCCAAGCCAAGAGCAGCCAGTTTCTTGAGGAGAATGCTGTGGGAGACGGTGTCAAAAGCCTTGCTGAAGTCAAGGTAGACCACATCCACAGCCTTTCCCTCATCCACCCAGCGCGTCACTCTGTCATAGAAGGAGATCAGGTTCGTCAGGCATGACCTGCCTTTCATAAAGCCATGCTGACTGGGCCTGATCGCCTGCTTCCCCTTCAAGTGCTGCATGATGACTCTCAAGAGGATCTGCTCCATGAGCTTTCCTGGCACTGAGGTCAAACTGACAGGCCTGTAGTTTCCTGGGTCTGCCCTCCGGCCCTTCTTGTAGATGGGCGTCACGTTTGCTAGCCGCCAGTCGATTGGGACCTCCCCCGATAGCCAGGACTGTTGATAAATGATGGACAGTGGCTTGGCCAGCTCCTCTGCCAGTTCCCTCAGTACCCTTGGGTGGATCCCATCTGGCCCCATCGACTTGTGCACATCTAAGTGCCGTAGCAGGTCACCAACCAGTTCTTCATGGATAGTGAGGGCCACATCCTGCTCCCCATCCCCTTCCACCAGCTCAGGGTACTGAGTATCCAGAGAACATCCGGTATTGCTGCTAAAGACTGAGGCAAAGAAGGCATTGAGCACCTCCGCCTTTTCCTCATCTCTTGTAACTAAGTTTCCCCCCGCATCCAGTAAAGGATGGAGATTCTCCTTAGTCCTCCTTTTTGTGTTGATGTATTTATAGAAACGTTTTTTGTTATCTTTAACGGCAGTAGCCAGATTGAGCTCCAGATGAGCTTTGGCCTTCCTAATTTTGTCCCTGCACAGCCTCGCTACTTCTTTAAAGTCCTCCTTAGTGGCCTGCCCACTTTTCCAAAGCTTATAAACCCTCTTTTTCCTCCTAAGATCAAGCCACAATTCTCTGTTGAGCCAGGCCGGTCTTCTTCCCCGCCAGCTCGTCTTTGGGCACGTGGGAACAGACCGTTCCTGCGCCATTAAGACTTCCCTCTTGAAGAGCGCCCAGCCTTCCTGGACCCCTCTGCCCTTCAGAACCGCCTCCCAAGGGACTCCACCAACCAGTGTCCTGAGTAGCTCAAAGTCAGCCCTCCGAAAGTCCAATACAGCGGTTTTACTGGTCCCCTTCCTGGCCTCGCCAAGAATAGTGAACTCCACCATTGCGTGGTCACTCTGCCCGAGACAGCTCCCGACGATCACGTCCTCCACCAGTCCTTCTCTGTTTGTGAAGAGAAGGTCTAGCGGGGCACCTCCCCTGGTAGGCTCACTAACCAGCTGCGTCAGGAAGCTATCTTCCACGCTCTCCAGAAACCTCCTAGACTGCTTTCTCAGGGCTGTGTTGTGCTTCCAGGATATGTCAGGGAAGTTGAAGCATCATACATGCTGCAATTTACCTTCAAATATACCATCAACAGTTTCAAATGCTTGATCAACATTTCCTTCTTCTAATTTTCTTTTTGGCTCAAAGAACGAATTGTGCTTTATAGCTTCCTGTAGTGGAGAAAAAGAGAAATATTTTTTTAGTGTATTTTGAAGGTTCTCAGTTCATTATAGCATTTTACTCTCAGTAAGAATATCATTCTCTTCAGAGATCTGAGTCACCAGCTACCAAAGCTAGCGAACAACTGCATTTCATTGTTTTACTGTTTTTTGTGGGGGATGAGTTTGTCTATTCAGTCACAGGAATTCTTTCCTGATGTATCCTGTTACTGATCATAGCACTTTCTGAAGGAGCTGCATTCAGTTCATTCAATCTACTCTTCCCTTTCATACATCTAGCAAGTGACCTGGAGAGCCCAGAGTAAGAATGCAATCACATCATCCAAAGAGTAATGCCATTAAGAGGAAAAGAAATCCCCAAAACTAAGTAGAAAAGTAGAATTTATTACATTTGATTTGCTTTATTTTTAATAAGATTTCCTTAAGAGTTTTTACTGTAATTAAATTTTAGTAGTTTTCCAGTCTTTAAAAAGAGACTACTTCTATTTTTATACCAGAATGACTGTTCTGTTGAACCCCACACACATTATGTAAAGAAGTCAAAGTGACTACCAGAGCTAATGCTGGTTCCCCATTAATATTTCCTTTGTTCCTTATTTCCATCCATCTCATTTAATCCAACATAAATTTAATTCCCCCCTATAACTCCCACATCACATTTCTAAGATGTTCCACATCCTTAACATCTTTTCCCACACATTCCTCCAAAATTTCCTACAACTCACCTTAGCTTTTTTGGCTTGTTAACTGATCGACAGAAAATGCTACAGATAATCAGGCTGGTTGCTCAGCCCATATATACATGCTGTTTGACCAGCTGGTAGCTACAAAAAGAATTAGAAACAACCAGGGTGCTTGCTCATTGCCTTCTTCTTACTGAGGACATGAAAAGTGTTCTTGTCTACCCTTTTGTTTGTTTATTATGAAATCTGTGGGACCTTAATACTTTGAGGCTACTGGCTATCTATCACAAGTGGCCAAAATTAGACAAATGGTTCGAAAGTTATTTATAGAGATACTGACAGACTACTTAATTGGATGTTCATGTTCACTTTGCTTAGAAAAACATTTGAAAAAGCAAGTGAGGAATGCTTCCATTACTTAAATAGATAAAACAATAAAAAAGCAAGAGAAAAGAGAAGTGATTAGTACCTCAATTGTCAAGATCACTGGTTCCAGCACTTCATACTTTATCTTCACTTTTGCAGCAGCTTGTTTGGCATGAACATCTGAATCCGCAACCACAGCACAAACAATCTGACCCACACAAATTACCTATAAAATACACATCACACATACAAAAGATAAAGAAATTTAAGAGTCAGCAGGTAAAATTCCATTACAAAGACCTGAAGTAAAACAACAGAAATTAAGAAAATAAATTAAAAAAAGATTGCTTTCTAACCTCGTTTCTTGCAAATATAATCTCTGGATCACTGGAGTAGTGAAACTCATTTGTAGCAGGTACATCATCAGCTGTTATGATATCAAACACACCCGGTCCCTTAAGGGCCTCTGAGGTATCTACAGACCTGATTGGGATGTGGGAAGATAGAAGTATAATCCATTAGTTTTACAAACTGTTGCACATAAGCAGGGAACACAATACAGAGGTATGTTTCTTGTATTGCCAGAATCTGAACATAGGTTCAGACATGTCTTTTCCTTCTACCCATTGCATGGGAAGAAATGCATGTCAAAGGGAATTAAAGACTTGTGGGTAGTTAGGGTCTGGCGGCCGGAAGATGTCGCGCTGTACGGAAAGGTGGAGCCCCTCCCTTGATGGACAGTAGCGTGTGGTCTGTGATGTAAGCAAGCGGAAGCGACATTATGGGCCTCAGCTATATAACCCCATGTGACTCGACAATAAACGCCATTTGCCATCCACCACATTGGTGTCTGTGAGCCGATGGACCGAGCGGCCTGGGGTTGGTCGCCGTGCCGTTCCTGAACCAGGTCGCCACTGCCCTCTGAAGGCAACAAAGACTCTAGCAATTTGTTCAATTTCTAGAAAATACTCTAAACATAGCAGGGAAATCATTGACCCATTAGACTGCCTGAGCTGCATCAGTTTAATAAAAGTCATTGTATAGAGTTGATGAAATACTACTGTCTCACAGAGATGAAAGGGGGATGTCAGCTCCTAGATGATACAAAAAGAACATACCTAAAACCAGCATAATATTACCTACTTAAGAATAGGCCAGGAGATATGACAGGGACTCTAGCTAGCAATGCCAGTCCTCTGTCATCATGAGTAATCCCAACCACAGCACCTGGGTACACATCTTGGTGCCTGAATGCTGGGTAGACAATGCAGATATGTGCATTCTGGTACCTTAATGTTAAACAAACTGTGTGTATATCAGTATGAAAGCATAACGGAAAACAATTTTCTTTCAAAATATGTTTGTCTTTCCATCTCCTTCAAGTACTTACCTGAGCCTTGCTACCTTGTTGCTGCAACATTGCAATGTTACTTCTTACATTTTGAACAATTATTTTTTTTGTAACAGAGTTGAGATTTTAAAGCTATGTTGTTGAAGCTGAGTTGAGGTGTCTCTTCATACTGTATAGCTCAGCTCTATGTAGAGGCTCCTAGGTTAGCTCTAAGTAAGCTGGCTCATTTACCAAAAATAGCTCAACAACATTAGGACAATAACATGGAAAAATACATAAATCCAATCAGAGCCTTCTACTGAAATAACAGTATTGCTTCTGGGACCTGAGCCAGTGTGGGAATCTTATGTTCTGTTTTGCATATACATAATTGAACTCCATTAGTCTGCTCTAAAAATCCCAGACACTATTTCGTTAGTAACTTTCTTCAGATACACTTTGAATACTTACATAATCTTAGCATGAGCTCTGGAACTAGTGACTACAGCCAGGAAGAGCTCCCCATCCACAGAAGGAAGGTCATCAATGTAAACTGCTTCACCAGTTGCATGCTTAATTCCAGACTGGTGCATTATAGGCCGTCCCACAGGATCCTGGGGAGACTGACTCTGATCTACATCCTGTGCCATCAAAAACAACACTCCAAACAGTTAAGAAAAATATAAAATTGACATACTATTCTTATATTAATTAAAAAATCAGATGAAGGAAAGCTATTCATATTATCCTATTCTGGTTCAATATTGAAAACAGGTGAAGGACTCAACTGATGCTCCTGAGCTTTTTTTTTTTTTTTTTTTTTAAATTGCTTCTCCAAGCAATTCCAAGAACATTACACAGGTTTGTCTACTTGTATTTTTTCCTTAATCATTTACAACAAAGTGACATAAACGTCAGTCTTTTTTTTTTTTTTTTAATTATTGATTGGTGTCATGAGGCTCTGAAAATTTTCTGAATTACTCTCACAAGTTTCTGTTCTGTGTTTTACCAGCATGTGGTGTTGCAGTTTGAGCTATTTGCAGTAGTTCATAGAATTTGTCTTCCTCATTGAAAGGCTGCAATTAATCAATGTAAATCAGTGAGACAATGTTTCCTCTCACACTTATTTCCTTGCAACTGTGTATGAATTTCATGCTTTATTAACCTTATTTTGCTAGGTCTTTCCTTAAAGTTAATTTACTGTTGCCAGACAATTCTGCCATGCCAACTAATTGTTGTCCACTCCCAAAACAGTTTTTCAGTTTCTGTCAGTGATCTTGCTAGCTTTTTCGTTTTTCTGCATTTACAACTAGTGATTTACTCTGATCTCAAAATCTATTTTCTCCTATGGGTTCCAGCACTCAAACGTTCCTGCTACACATTCAATACCTCCTGCACTTTCTGACATGTTCTCTGCTATTAGTCCAAAGCCAAGAAGAGACATTTTTCACTTGATGACTAAGGTTCCTCAAATGGCTGTCTCAGCAAAATCATCCCAACTTTATCCCACACTTATCTTTCAGGATATGCTTTTTTCCACCCCCCCCATCTTCTTTTTCCCTCTAATTTTAAAAGTGTAATAAGGTTCAGATGAAGAAGTCCAGGCAGAAGACAAACACTTACACAAATTAGGTAAAAATTTAAAGTGACAAAACAGATTTCCTGGGTTTCTAAATCTTTTATTATTGCTCAGTGCCAGCCAATCTGAATAATAAAAAATATATCTATTTCTATTATGTCACTTTCTTGTAGCTCAGGTATAAATTGTTGAAAGCCACAGAAAACTAGTTCCCTTAGTCCTGGTCCCATTGGTAAATTTACACTGCCTTCTCTTTGAAGCTGGAGATAATAACTTGAACAAATTTAAGTATTTTAAACTAACAAGTTATTCTAAAGAATATCTAAAATCAAAACAAAAATGTTTCTGTACATTTCATTTGAATTTTCTTTAGGTTTCTAAAAACTTGAAATGTTTACTCGCATCTTCATTAATGGTATTAAAAGATCAAAACCCCTTGTAGGATTTTCCAGATCTAGTCACAAGGGCTGTGAAAAAAAAGTCAGAAAATCCAAGAGTTGTTCTTTGCTACCCTCTACTGCTGACTTCTCCTTGAAGGCTCCTGTTCAAGCCGATAGCCACCGTAAACTTCATCTTCTTTCCTAAATCTACAGTAAGAGCTCAGAGCCCTCTGAGAGCCTAAGAAAAGTATATTTCGAGAAAAGAATACTAACATATTCTTGGGATTTTCAGTCTCTTTGATCTTGGTCCAAGATTTTTCCAATCGGATTGAACACTGCCATATACCAAGTTTAAGCATGCTGACAATGGAATTTGTTTTGCATATTTACCTTCTGTGAACTGTGTAGAAGTCAGAATATCCATGTGAATCTATTTTTACTGACAAGGTTTTTCCAATTTTGATACATTTATAAACAAGGACTCAGAACCTGTTGTCCTCAGTCCTTTGGAAAATTTACACCTGAGCTTCACTCTGTGGATCATGCTTGATGTATTTTATTATTATTTACCAAGTCTTACACACCACAGTACAATCTTAAAATAAAATCACTTGCCTGATATATTTGGATACTCTGGGGCATTTTGGTTTGGAAGTCTTGTAGGACACTCCCATATTCCATAGGTATGCCAGGATAGCGGCAAGAGTCCTGAAAAGGAAGTGAATTATTATTAAAACTCACATTTTGAATGTTACAACTAAAAAAAGCTAAGAACCAAAACCACTAAATACATGCTCTTTATACAGAAAATTCCTTCAAGACTCTCACAAGTTAGGCTCTAAAATGACAATTTGAAAAGACTGTAGAGTTTTAAGATTTCACTAAATGATATTTAAAAATACATTAAATTTGACAAATGCGTGTGTTTCAAGGAAGCAAAATAAAGCAGGGATAGTCAGAAGACCTTCCTTCTTGAGCCTGACCAAAATTGGCATAGAATCATTCCTAGTAAATTACCTAGAAATGGTAATTCATATGAAAGTGCTTACGGTAATACAGAAAAGAAAGGCAACAGGTATGGTTTCCCTCAGAAGAACAGATGAAAACAAAAGTAAACAAATTACAGCTAGAATTTATCGGGCCAATCAGATTTTAGACTTCTCCTTTCCCAGTCAACAATTTAAACACGGAAGAGGGTTCGTTTAACACATACAGTTACCTTTCAAAGTGTTTATATGTATTTTATTTGCTTTTTGAACTACAGAAAGATGGGGTAATATACTGACACATCGGTATTGATACACTGTTGCATTAATATTGCTCAAATTTTTACTATTAATATTATTTATTGTTATTATTAACACCCTAATGTACATGCTACCTTGGACACATAATATATTTGGGCACATAAAAGTTAAGCAGACACCTCTCCATCAGTCTCTTTGGGACTTAAGTGCTGTAGATCTGAACCCAAGAAGGACAATATTTAGCAGAATGTACATACTCAAACATTAACAGATAGCAAAACAAAACAAAACAAAAAACTTCATTTGCTTGCAAAAAAGCAAACATGAAAAATCAATTTACCATTGTTTTCAATGACTGCAATACTTCCAGAAAAAATCTGTAGAAGAAACTGACTATCAAAGTATTTTTATATTCTACTTTCCCACCACAGGCTGAGCCTGGAAGAGCTATTTCTTTAAGGATTAATCTGGAAGCTTCATCCAGCATCTGTTCATTCCACTGTCTGTCAAAAAGAATAACACAGACACCATCAGACAAGGGCTCAAGATCATTATTTATATATATATATATATATCAATATTTATCAATGCACACACTTAAACTGTAGTAATACCTTTGTACCCTCCTGCTTACAATGAAGCTATTGATTTTAATGATGGCTTGAAATTTCAAAAACTGTGTAGATCAATGTTGCTCACAGAATTGAGGTCTCTTAAGTCAGAAGAATTAAGTCTTGTGCCAGTCTTTTCTTAAAAATGAACAATAACAACAAAAAAATATTAAATTTTTAAAGCTGATTTAACACTATTATGGATTACCATTGTTCCACAGATACTGCCCTATATTTAAAGAAAAGTGAACAACAATACTGGTGCAAACTGGAGATGCTTTTAAGTAATCTGATTAATGTTCAATTGCTGTTCCACATTTTCTGAAAAGGCCTTCCTTGAAGTATCTCAAACACAGTTAATTCTCCATAATTACACAACCCTAGATATCAGAATATAAATCTGTTAGAATAAATTTAAGCACATAAAGCAGAAAAAAAAAATAGTGAAATGGTTGTGTATTAATTGGTTAAAAAAAGTCTGGAAGGGATCCATTTAGATAAATGGAGCTTGAATTATTTGTAGATTTTGTGCCCTAAACCTTGGAACCTTGGAAAGATGCTGCAAAGGGGAGAAAAATGTCAGCAATGAACGTCAGAAATTATGATCTTGTAGATGAAGAGATATTGAAAATGTTAAGGTCTGACTTGTGTTCCTAAGTTTCTTAAGCACATCTGAAATTTCCATTCCTTGTATCTATCAGAGCCAAACTGAAGGACTTGGGAACACTGATGCTAGGGGATCATCAAACCTATGGGACCCAGCATCATCTCCCAATGCTTTTGTACAAGTCCACAACTATGTATACCTCATCTGCTTATTTCACAGCTCAAATCTCACATCTCTCTACATCCTTCTCACTGGAATTGCACCCATGTGCAGACTCCAAAACATAATGGTCCTAAAAAGTCATTATTTGGGCTTGACCAGACCATTTGCTTGACCATGTGTGGCATAAGCCAGGTAACTCAAATCTCCCATGTGCTTTCATGTTCCAAGGAAATACACCCAAGATCTCAACATCCCTTTATTCTGAGATGTAGAAAACACTGAGAAATTTTACCTTCCAGTAAGTGTCCAACAGGTTTGTTTTGCATGGACAGTGGTTGAGGCAGCACCTCCATAGAAAATGCTTAAATCCTTTATTTTGTCTGTACCTTCTTCAAAAAGGACTCTCATTCCAGCATTGGCTATTGGAAGAGCATTTTCTCTCCTTGGTGCTTGTCGAAATGCAGAGATATACTCTCCCTGAATAAGATCAGACAGAAGTGGATAACCTGCACACATGTAAGTATCTGAAAGCAAAATTTGCTTTTACATTACATGAAGCAAGAGAATCAAAATGAACAGCACAAATTCAACTTCCTGAGCATTCAAGACCATACACTTCCTTCTATTGATATTTCAGTAGCTTTACCTTTCTTTGATGTTCTAGCAGTCTCTTTTTGATCTTCCATTACCTACACAGTTCAGATGACTAAATTTTCTCATGGCAGATACACAGAAGATAGGGATCTTGTGGAGGGGAGGAGAAGAATAGTGGGGCTGCATTTATAACAAGACCAAAAGCTTAGAGGCTTCAAAGTATTGCCTGACTTCAGTACTCAGATAACATCACCCATAATTATTTTATAAAATCACATACTCATCATTGCAAACAACACCAGTTGAAGACTATTACGCAGTTCAGCAACATTTACAGAAGCACAAAGCACATGTATAATCTTATCTAATCTTAGGAAAAATCCTCAAAAGGTGGTAATGTTTTACCTGCCTGATGCCAACCATACCACATGTGGGCAGCCTGTTTGGATGAGGACTATGACAACTTGTCCAAGAACCCTTTCTGTAGTGAACCGCTAATTGTTATTGCCCTCATCATTTCAGAGTAAACTTTTGTATGAATATCACACTACATATCACTATTTACCTACTGAGTTGTATTTTTTGGCTGAAACTGGGAGATAGTATGACACTATCAGGAACAAATGTAAGGAATCCAGAAAGTGAGCAGTAACTGTGTTACTTTAAACATATGGATTATGCCCCCTTCCTGCTCTTCATTTAAGAGTCTGCAACTCTACCTAAAAGAAACCTAAATGTACTAGTAACTTACCTTCCTCGAATGGGGAATATGGACAGAGACTAAGATCTCTTCTGGCATAATGGTATTGTTACCAACTCCATCTGCAAAAATATCACTCAAGGGAATCCGCCTCTTTCTTCCTAAAAAAAAATAAATCCCATATCCAGAAACTTCTGTACAATAGTGCAACTAACATACATTGAACATTTTTTAATTGGCAAAAAACACACGCATATTTCATGAGTAAATAATTTTGGAGTTTATAAAACATCTTACGAGTCATATGCTCTATAAATATGATTTCTCTACCTTTCAAAGTAGCATAAAACCATATTCCTAATACAAGGCACAGAGAACTATCCCCATTCTGTAATCTTCCCTTCTGATGCTATCGCAACAACAATCCCTTCCCCTGCTCCTGTCAATCTATTCCAAATCTCTGCAGCTGTTGTCATCACTACATTTTCTACTAAAGTATAAGGAGTGAGTAAGAATACTGAATGAGAGAGATGTGCTGCAAAAATGCAAAACTATTTTTGTGTGTGTGTGTCTTGAGACTGAGCAGTTCCAGGTGTCCAGAGGGAATAAATGCCTTTTCCTTTCTCTTTTTGTAGATTATTCTAAAAGTGGCTATGTTTATCATTCTATGATATGTAAGATTAAAAGGTGGAATTTTCAAAAGGGAAGAGAACAAAATTACATCAGGAAGCAAAATCTATAAGAGCTCTTTGAACACTTAAACATCTATGCTACATAAGTTATGCCAATACCACTACACAGTTAAGCTAGCAAGCCTTCCTAGTGGAAATCCAATATATATTTTAACATATAAAATTGATTATATTAATTAAACAAGCTCCATTGGCTCAAGAAATTTTGTCAGTAAGACTGCAACTATACCAGCAAAGCAACTGTTAAGTAGAATTATGATCCTGCAAAAACACAAAGGTATAAAATACACATTGTGCAGATGGAAATCCACACTGATCCACCATGTGCATTTATCAGATGAAATCAAGGTATGTGTATTTATGTATATATACGTTTACTAATCTTCCATGTCCTTTGTATTTTGCACATGCTACCTATGGTGTCCATTGTATTTTTAAATATTTGTAATTACTAGACAATACATGTCTTATAGTAGCCCTGATCTATCCCAAAACTTTGTACAAACAGATAATAATCTGTGTCATTTTTAATTTTTAAGAAGTTCATAGACTAAAATATTCCTCTCACATTCAGTGAGCCTGATACTGTAAGACTGTTTGCTTTAGAGGAAGATTACTTTCTATAATGTTTTCATGTTATATGTGATGATGACACTGTATTCTATTCATCCTAGAATACCACTTAGCATTAAAATTGCATTCCTAAAAAACATAACCAGTGTAACAGCAAAACTTTAGTACAGGAATTTTATTTTGCTGAAGTGCAAATCTGAAAAGTAACACTTAAAAATAGCAACACTGGCATTTCTGGTGTTTTGCATTTGCAATTGCACCCAGAATAAACTTGGTTTATATACATTGCCCAATCCCACCTGTAAGCCTGCCGGAATCTGGGAAAATGCTTTTTCCTTTACACTATGATTTAAGAGAAATACTAAGAAAAAACAGCATCTCTGTAACCTCCTTTTCTTAAACAATCCACATTTCCTATGTTTCAATGACCACTTTTTGCTAAGGAAACATGTTAAAAACCTATGAAAATGCCTGAAATCCTCTCCCAGCAGTAAAATTCTTCCATGCTAACAGAAAGAGGTATCAGCCAGTGATTCTATTCATCATTCAAATAAATAGGCATGTCACTGGAATTGTTGGGTGAGGAGATGCAAATGTGTATACACTGACTTTTCAGAATGACATTCTGACAGGTATTTCTGTTCTTCAATGGCAAACTATGCAGGAAGAAATAATGGAAATCATAAATAATATTTTTTTGTGTATCTATTTCATGAAATCCTGGCTCAGAAGCAAATGCATAAATAACACGTATTTCATGGTGCTGAGCAAAATATTACATGGTCTGAAATGGTAACATATGCTCTCTGGATCGAGGGCAAAAATAGGTCTTAGAATCATAGAATCAAAAAAAGGACATAAGACATCTGGAAAGGAGAACAGCATACAGTTTCAAGCCACCAGACAGCTGAGTCTACCAATATTTCATCACTCTTCAAATTGGTAAAGTAGTACACAAGGAATGAAGCTATTTGAGGGGAGTATAGAGTGATGGAATGAAAATGAGGAAATACGCATGGAAAAAAGTGCTGGACTAGTGGTTCCTCTATTTACTGGAAGTACATGTGAGGAACAAGAAACTACAGTTCCTGTCAGGGCCAGAGGGTAATTTAAAAACCAGGGACAAGTATCAGTTAAAGAGAAAACTACCTACCAGAAGGATGGGGAAGTTGTATACAGATAACTCAGATTACCAGGTTTTATAAATGCTTTTGGCAATTCACTGCCCACAGAAGTAAATACAATCTGGATGGTCTGAATGCTTACTTTGACATGAGAATCTTTGACATATTCTTACTTCGACATGATCTTCTATGTGAGTGGGAAAAGGGTTCCTTAACAAGCACTCACCAGTCACCCCTGCACCTCATACAGTAGCATCCTGCATCTCTGACACTAGTACAGAGACAAGATATCTCCACTTACCTCTTGAAGCCAGATTAAGCATACAGTTGCTAGCTGCCAGAATAGGATTCAAGTCTGAGGTTGATTTTCGACTTACAATGTTTCCACCTAAAGACTTGGGAAAAAAAATAAAATCTTACCTCTCTTCATTGCCTTCATATTTTCATGTTCTGTCATTATAAATAAGATTATACACACATTTATGCATATTTAGAGCTCGAAAAGATGCACTCATAGAAAATTAACAACTAAAGACAATTAAAAAGGCAAGTTGTACTTGTGTTCAGAAGCAATTAACAAAGCTTTGTTCAACATGCAATTGGCAGTTTAAGTAACAGACAACATACAGCAACGTTTCTTATCTGTTCTCCACCCAGTGTTCTTAATTGCTTCAAGACAGCATAGAAAATCTTTGTCTTCTCCTCAGGTAACTTTGAGATTGCATTTCTCAAGATGTCTTTAACTAGAGACAGGCTGCAGGCAGCTCCTAGAGTTAATCCTGTTACCAAAATATTATGAAAGTGTAATGTGAGTATTGCTTTATTGTCTGAGTTTTAAACTATGTTCAGATTGTAGAGCTAGGACTGTTCATGTGCAATACAGGTAGGCATAAAGTGAAGGGACTTTGCATATTTAAGGAACTGTGACTTTTCAATTCAGGAGACCGAGGGTAAAGTTTCATGAAATTATGAAGTTGAGCTAATGGCTCAACATGTGTACAAAAAGGGAACTCAGTTCTCTGCTTCCAGCTGCTTTACTTGCATCAAGTTTGTCGAAATGTTTGTGTGAAGTTTCACCTGAAGTTGAGGCAGCTTCAATGGGCTCTTCCTATTTTAACCACTATTTACATTCTAGTTATTCTTCTAATGTAGCATTTGCAACAAGGTAAGTAATGCTAACACTGAATATGGTATTTTTCCCCCACTAGAAAGATCAGTGATAAATTTTTATATTAAGACTATACTTTAAAAATTTTCAATACTATAAAATGGTAAAAAGTGCCTCTTAATTCAAAATTATTAATGGGTTTCATTTATGTAATGTGTGAATTTTTTGAATGGAAACTGGAATTCAATTAAAAATATAACTCAAAATATAAATATTTTCCACTGGATTTTATTAAGTAAAACTATATTAAAATTTATGTACTTAAAGAAAAAAATAATCAAAACATGCTCTGCATTGAAATCTAATTAAAGAGAGGAAATACTCTTCCTGGTTGGCAAACTAAACCGAATCTCTCTCATGTTAGAATGAGTAAGCCTTACACTCCAATGACTAGATATTATTTATAGAATAAAAGAAACAGTAAACATTCTCCATGCTTCTTGTAAATTACCAACCACTTTTCAGCTAAGAATGAATTAATTGGCGGCCGGAACTGGCTGATTGAAGCAAACTGAAAAAGATGTTCTAGATGCAATGACAGTAATGTCAAATACAGTTTCCCACTTCAAAAATGTGGCTTCAGGCATGTAGTAAGTATACTTCATCAGATACAGGCCCTGATTTTCCTTAAAACTTATGCAATAAATATGCACGATGTAATTTATATTTAATTAAGTTATGCTATTATAGGAAGTTTAAATGTATTTTTAGTTGCTATTTGAAAAATAAATAGAACTAATTTTAAAGCTAAAACCTAGTTTACCTTCAATATTAAAAATATCACTGTGCTGATCTCAAACATACAAATTGAGGTACAAGGGTATTAATTTGGAATAATTAATGCTGTTATTTTTGAGAGCAAGATTATTTAGTGTGAATTAGCTATCATAGTTGAATCACAGACTTTTTTTTTTTTTAATGTGGACAATTGTACAAAGTTGTTAACACACTGTGGTTCTCTATGCTATGCAACATAACATGGTATAAAACTGTGCCATGTGCTGGGACAGTGGCTACAGACAGCCATCTTGATCCAGGAAATAGCCAAGCATGCTTAGGCATGACTGGAGAGCCAAGATCATTGTACAGCACTTCACACCTTCAGCATGATGGAATGGAGTAGCATCCCCTACTGCAGAGGAATCTCCCATGTCTGAAACAAAGAGAGGTCTACTAACCATCATCCGTGCACTTCACCACATTCAGATCCGGGATTCTTGCTGGAGAAAAAACAATTGGATGGAACATGCCTCCGAATTTCATCTGAGGTCCTACCAAATGGGAAGGCACAGACATAAATGTATATTCCATAACTGAAGGTCCAACACAGAGGAGCCTAAGCTTACAGATGAAAACATAATGAATGACAAACATAGTCCCACTCCTCTCATGGAGGCTGAAACAATGTCAACAGAAGACATTCAGATCATACATACCCACAATGGTGTTCCCAACAATCAAAGGTGCTTTGGGGTGGGCAGCTTTCAGATCTAGTAATTCATCTAAATATACAGGAGAAATCCATGTCATTCGTTCCCCATGAAAAAACAGAGTTCTTTTTGGTTGATTTTCAGCCATTCTCTGATGGAGAAATATAGCAGATTTGCATATTTAGACACAGAGACAGGTGGCAGGGTCTAACAGACATGACATTAGACTGGAAGTAAAAAGAAGTTCTTAAAATATGGTAATTCTACTTAAGCCTTCAAAATGCACAGAAGGGGGACTGTTAGGCTGGTCCTTTGCACATTGGTGATTTTTTCAAATTTTGACTGAGTCCAATGGACCAGATTGATGATAAATATAATAAATAGCCCACAAATAAACAAAAGTACAAATAGATTCTGCAATTGCTGAAATTAATTTAAAAAATAATTAAAAATACTTAGGGAGGTGTTTGCATCCTTTGTTTGGAGGTTACCAGTGACAACAGCAGCCACATTCCTTTATGTAAACACATGGATGTGTCTGGACGTTCTACCACTGTTTACTGATCAGTTGGAAAAACCTTGTGAACTGGTGTGGGTACAAATACATAGGCAGGAACACCTATCTCACAGTTCTCAACATTTCTCTGTAAGCAGACAGCTAGCTATAGAGAATTTGTCTTTGAATTTATACCTTGACAATACTGCAAAGGAAGCAGCTTTTAGTTTTTCTAGGGCATATACTGCTCTCAATAATCAAGGATTACTGACAATTTATATTCCAGTGTCCTTATTTTAGCTGCTCATATCTTTGCCCCACTTGAATCAGTAGAGCTAAACACTCCCCAGACTGGCTAGCCATTTAAGGCTGACTATTGATAGACAAGACCACTATTAAGCCACAAAATGGGGAAAATGTACTACTTTGGCAATGTTAGATAAAAAGTATTTGCCAGTTTACTAGGAAGCATTTGTACATACTGAACACTCCCTTTAGGTTACTTTGTCTTCTCCTCCTAATGCTTAATTCTGCAGCTTCCCAATATGATTTTTTTGTATGTGATTATTCAATGAGATCACTGGGGAAAAAAATAACTTTTTAAAATTAAACCAGAATCATATGACAATTTTTTTTTCTGATGAATCACTGCTAAGCAGGATGTTAGAATGAGTCCTGAACTATGGACTACTAAGAAGAAAAAGACAGAACTAAAGAGTAGTCTGTAAGTAGCAAAAATTACCATTAGTTCTGGAGGAAATATAAGCTCCTGAGTGGGATCTAAGGGCTGGAATTCATCTGGTGAATATAATCTGGTGGAAATCTTAAAAAGAAAGGAAACAAGCAAAGACAGTATCTATTTTTTTCTCTCATTCTTATTTCTACACAAAACAAAACCAAAAAAACCTGTAATGGCCCCAATGAAGCCAGTAGAAAATTGGCAATTCCATTACCTTTTGCATTTTGTGCTAAATTACAATGCTTCATTTGAAGCTGCTGGTGAAGGAAGTAGTCATAACAGTTTTTCAAAGTTTACTCATAACATAAATGTGTGTATTAGCAAGTATAGAGGCAAATAACTGAAAGACTAACTACAGGCTTCCTGGTGTCCTACTGCAAGAAAGTAGCTGGTTTCATGCCAACCTACAGAACCCAAAAGGCAGAGAAGTAGATCAGATATTATTGAAAGAAAACAGAGAACGAAGTCAAACATACATGAATAAAAGGTTTCTTATAACACTAGAATTTTGACTTATTTTTAGGAACGTAGCAGTTTATTGGATTCAAGCCAACAGTTAGATTCTGAAGAGATCAGTGGTTACATTCAGATTATCACTTGTTGTTGGTTTTAGACAGTTCAACATATGCCCTGATTTTTTGCATAATGCAAAATAAACAAACAAACAAACAAACAAAAAAACAACAAAAAAGACGATTGCTACATCATCTCCTTCTCATAAAAGAATACACATAGAAGCCTTGATTTTTAAAAATATTTCCAAATTTCTTGTGAGGAATAATAAAATATCTGATTTTATATATAACAACTGTAATATTATGAAAGGTGAGTAAGGTGGAAGGTATAAACTGATTATGCCTATACCTTGAATAGTTACAATAAATACACAATGCAAGACTCTTTTCTGTAGGTTCTAAAACCAACTAGTACAGTTAAAATACTTAAAATCCTACCTTCTCTTCCTTGTCAAACAAATCCTCTTCATGATCCAAGCAACACTTACAACTTGCTTTACTTTGACAACAAACACATTCCTAAAATAGGAACATTCTATCAGTAAAATAGTGCCCAGGCTGGCAATAAGTTAAAGACAGCTTGAGCCATTAAGAGTCTCTCCTTACATTTCAATGAAGTTCTGGATAACATTTAATAATTAACTGCATCGGAAGGATTTGTGTGTAAAAGAAACAATATCCAAAAATATCTTAAAATCTTGTGATATTCAAGTCCTTAATATAAAATATTTCATGTTATATGAAATTTGGTGGACCTTGTGAGAACACACGTTCAACATTATTTCTTTTATCCACAGTTCAGTCTCCCATTTCTTTCATTGAAGGTCTCTGACATGTTATTTATGCCAGTATCGATCCATGATAAAACACATGTAGTTACTTTGGAGTACTCTACATAATTCATGCCAGACACCAAGTTCCCATGTTCCCTTTTTTTTTTTTTTTTTTTAAACAAACAGGCTAGGCCACTAGACACCTTATTAATCATTTTCCTATTCATATTTTCAACATATTTATCATTTCCTGGGTCTGCTCAGCCTGGAGAAAAGAAGACTGAGAGGGGATCTCATCAACGTGTATAAATACCTGAGGTGTGGGAGACAGAGGGATTCGGCCAACCTCTCTTCAGTGGTTTGTGGGGACAAGACAAGGAGTAATGGTCACAAAATAGAGCACAGGAAGTTCTGCACCAACATGGGAAAGAATTTCTTCACGGTGAGGGTGACAGAGCACTAGGACAGGCTGCCCAGGAGGTTGTGGAGTCTCCTTCTCTGGAGATATTTAAGGCCAGTCTGGATGCCCAACTGGGCAGCCTGCTCCAAGGAACCTGCTTTGGCAGGGAGGTTGGACTTGATGATCTTTCGAGGTCCCTTCCAACCCTTTCAATTCTGTGATTCAGTGATCATCAGGGAGTAGTATGAGCACGAGATAGAAAGGTGGAGCAACTCCCTGCAAAGCCTGAAGGAAAGGCACCAGGGTGAGACACCCCAAACAGTGGTGGACCCCCTGTCCTGCCAAGCAGAGGGAGAGGACCCAGGAGACGAGGAGGAATGGAGACAGGTCCCTGCTCAACGTCACAGGCAACCCCCCTACCGGCTCAGCCTTCCCTGGTGCCCTTACACAACAGGTTTCAGGCCCTGGAGCTTGAGATACTGGTGTGTGAGGATGAGTTTAACAGTCTACCCAGAAGGATGCCTAAGGCAAGGAAGTCAACTCCATGCCTCAGGACTGCCTCCACTAAGAAAGAAAGGTGATCGTTGTAGGTGACTGCCTTCTCAGGGGAACAGAGGGTCTTTTTGGTTCTCTTTAATGCCTTTATCGATGATCTGGATGAGGGGATCGAGTGCACCCTCAGTAAGTTTGCAGACGACACCAAGTTAGGTGCGTGTGTCGATCCGCTCAAGGGTACGAAGGCTCTGCAGGAGGATCTGAATAGGCTGGACCTATGGACTGAGGTCAACTGTACGAAGTTCAACAAGGCCAAGTGCCAGGTCCTGCACCTGGGGCACAATAACCCCAAGCAGTGCTATAGGCTGGTATATGAGTGGTTAGAAAGCTGCCGGGCAGAGAGGGACCTGGGAGTATTGGTGGATAGTCAGCTGAATATGAGCCAGCAGTGTGCTCAGGTGGCCAAGAAGGCCAACAGCATCCTGGCTTGTATAAGAAGCAGTGTGGCCAGCAGGGCTAGGGAAGTGATTGTCCGCCCGTACTCGGCTCTGGTGAGGCCGCACCTCGAGTACTGTGCTCAGTTTTGGGCCCCTTGCTACAAGAAGGACATGGAGGTACTCAAGCAAGTCCAGAGAAAGGCAACAAAGCTGGTGAGGGGTCTGGAGAACAAGGCTTATGAGGAGCTGCTGAGGGAACTAGGATTGTTCAGCCTGGAGAAGAGGAAGCTCAGGGGAAACCTTATCGCTCTCTATAGGTACCTGAAAGGAGGCTGTAGTGAGGTAGGGATTAGTCTATTTTCCCATGTACCTGGTGACAGGATGAAGGGGAATGGGCTAAAGTTGCACCAGGGGAGGTTTAGGTTGGATATTAGGAAGAACTTCTTTACCGAGAGGATTGTTAGGCATTGGAATGGTCCACCCAGGGAAGTGGTTGAGACACCATCCCTGGAGGTATTTAAAAGATATATAGATGTAGAGTTTAGTGATATGGTTTAGTGGAGGACTGGTTAGGTCAGAGGTTGGACTCGGTGATCTTGGAGGTCTCTTAGAACCTAGATGATTCTGTGATTCTGATCTGCATCTCTTAACAGAGGAAAAATACATGGTCTTATTAAAAATCTTCATGGTCTGTATATAAGAACCATAAAACAGTTTGGGTTGGAAGGGACCTTAAAGATCATCTAACTCCAACCCCCCTGCCATGGACAGGGACACCTTTCACTAGATCAGGCTTCCCGAAGTCCCATTCAACCTGGCCTTAAACACTTCCAGGGATGGGGCATTCACAGCTTCTCTGGGCATCCTGTCTAAATTTCTAATCTAAATACTATATTTCATAATAATTCATGCTCCTCATACTCCATAGGAACCTATCAACTAAAACATTAGTTCATAAACGTACTGAGAGGCATAATCTATTTGTACTTTAAAAGAGTACTAATAATAACAACAAAGTTATGACAAAACTTCTATAATCACTACTCCTCACCTTACAAAAAGTTTTACAGGCATCTAGGATTGGCCTATATCCAGTACAACGGCACAAGTTCCCTGAAAAAAAGAAAAAAGGAAAAAAAAAAAGGAAATCACTTAAAAAAGCCTTTTTTCTAAAGATGTGGGTTTAAAATGCTTTTACATGAGGTTTGCATCTTTAAGGCTGAAAATATAGTTTTTGGTCTCTGAAAGAGATAAAAAGATCACTGTTTCACTAGACTTAAGACCCTGCAGCTCCCAAGAGAAAAAGGCTGTTGTTTCAAGGGGAATATGAGATACTTGAAAGCTGCACTCAAAGAACAGTGACTACATCTTAGCAAACAGGAAAGAGGAGATAAATACCCACTCAAAATGGTTTTCCTTTCCCCCGACCTATTTTTAATAGTGAAGCTTAGCATTGTATCTCCATCTAGTTCATCTCATAGTAACATGAAATGTCTGAGTCCATTATAACTCCACAGCATAACAAAAAACGTATTTTACCTGCAAAAAATGTTCACGTTTACCCTTAGTGAAGATGGCATGCATACATCTCTACCTTATTTAACTGTTTTATTGCTACCACAAAGGGACCCTCTTCCTGTGAGATTTATGACATTCTCAACTCCAGATGTAATAGTATCTTAGAAACTTTCAGGGGCAGCTTCTTCTCCAGTGTACTGTTGTTTTTGCGCATCTGATTTAAAACACTTCAGACGATACATATGAGGATATTTTGAACACCTGTCCCTGAGCAATCCACAGCTCCATTATTCATGTTTCAGGATAAAAGAATGACAGGAAATAAAATGTCAGTGTCCAATAGCAACTCTGCTGGGAAGTGCAATTTAGAGTACACACATGCATGTGTACTCACACAGACTTGCACTCGTGTATGCAAAGTATCAGAAGAAAATGGTTCAATGACATACCTACAAATTAAAAGAGGCAATATTTACCAGCCAGAGCTGCAGTCATCTGCTCTGAAGTTGGTTCTGGGTAGTTTCTTAGTAACGTGTATACGGACATCACCATTCCAGGGGTACAGAAACCACACTGGGAGCCATGGCACTTGGCAAGCCTTTCCTGAAATAAAACACCACAAATGGCACTCCTCTCAACGTACTTCACCCTTTCTAATAAACTCTCTCACACATAGGAAACCCACACTAAATGCTTTCTTGATGGTAAATCAGACTTATAAAGGAAAACAATTTAAGCTCAAAATAAGAGTAATTATTAATACTCAAATAAGAGTAATTATTTTGGGCGTGAAACCCTAGCACACATCACCAAGGAAGCTAATTAACATTCAGTGGGCTTTTGCCTTTTTTGCTTCCATACTAAAACATCAGCTAAAGGGCATTGTCCAAGATGTACCATTACCTCAAATGGAATGGTAAGCCTGATTCACTCCAACAATTCTTATGTACCAACTATGTGATCAGGGTGTCAGTATTACTGCAAGGTCCATCATGAGCTACACATCGTCAGTCTTGATCAACCAACCATCAGAAACTTGTGTTGTATTCTGTTATCCATTATCAGGGGGAATAAGTGACATGAAATATCCATGCCCTGATTCCCATGCACTGCCACTCAAGCCAGCCCAATCAAAGGAAGAAATCAATAATCTTCTTACACAATGATAATGTGTTCTCACCTGAACTGGATGAACCCTGCTTTTTGTACTTCCAACACCTTCCACTGTGGTGACCGCCACACCATACAAGGAGCAAATAGGAAGCAAGCATGCATTTGCTGAGTAGTGACTTTGGAGCATTAAGGGGAATAAAGAACTTAAACACATCTGAATATTATTTTGTGGTAAAGTAAGACTTAGTTTTTACTTACAAAGCCATTACCACCATTTGGAATGACAGGAGAGTAAGCGCTATAGAAGAGATTACTTACTAGCTGTGTTTCTTGTCCTCAGTACTTACATGTACTGAACTTACAAGGACATAATATTGACAGTTCTGGAGAACTGACATCTTCCCTAATACTTCAGTCTTTTCTAATTGCCCTCTCATTTTTCCTGCCCACAATCAACCTTTCAAGTGTGTTTTGGATGAAGAAAGTGGGGAAGGGAGAGTTGGTGTAGTCCTCTGAAAAAAGAAAAAAATTATTGCTGATAATTTGAAATCCAAGTTTCTGATCCAAAGGAAATTCTAATTAATTAAATTCTAAAATTAAAAAAAAAAAAAATCCTTCCAAATAGGAACAATGTACCAAAACAAAATTCTG
This sequence comes from Aythya fuligula, assembly GCF_009819795.1. Taxonomy (NCBI): domain Eukaryota; kingdom Metazoa; phylum Chordata; class Aves; order Anseriformes; family Anatidae; genus Aythya; species Aythya fuligula. The sequence continues at coordinate 338,679 of NC_045564.1, forward strand.
TAAAGCTTTTTGTCATTAACAATAAAATGCTTTGTTTTACTATAGTTGAAATGTTTCTTTTCGGTAGCATCATTATAGTTTTTCTAATTTAACACTTAAAATAACATTAAACATTTTATTTACATTGTACTCCAACATAACATAATTGTCTAAAGGAACAACTAGAACATTTTGATATCTTCCCCCACACACACACCTGAAAAGATGCTCCGTTGACAATGACAGTTAGTATTAAACAATTTGATTAAAGTTTTTTCAATTTAAATTTAATTTATTCCTGCTTTTAGTTTAACAAAACTGCTATTGAGTTTTGAAATCTCTTTTGGGCAAGGAGAGGGAGTTAAGTGTTAGAGGGCTGGGCTGATCCAACTCACACTTCTGGCTGCCCTATTCTCCCATGACTTATATGACAGAACTGCAGGGAGAAGCTATGTCCCTGTGGTCAGCACAAAGGATGTTAAATTAACACTTCCTAAAGAGAAAACTCCTCACAGCAGCTGTCAGGTTGTATTAGCAAATTAAGCATTTCAACAAATTTACAGCTGAATGAACAGTTGATTTTTTTTTTAAAACCGTGTCCTTCTTTGGATTAAAGCGTCTCTTCCTTTTGGATTCTTTTACTAATAAACACATACATTACAAATGTTTTTGTTTGTTTGTTTGTTTTTCAAGTTTCATACCTGGAAACTGCATTTACAGTCATAAAATTTTGCATAAAGCTTTACAAATTTTCTGGTAAGGATACCATATCTTCTTTGAAGCTGGTTCATAAGTTGATATCATCACCGTACAGGCACCACAGCCACCTCCTCCACAGCCATACTTAGTTCCTGTAAGATGGACTGAAAGTGCTACCAGTAGGGAAAAAAAAAGTTTCATTTTGGCCTTTATTCTTCTATAAAGCTTGAGGACCATCTTTTTTTCCTGAACTTTTATGGAATATATAATTGGTTAGATACAATAGCATATATATTGGATTCTTTCTTATACATGATTAAAATTTTCAGTGACAATAAGATTGAAGATAAGGAAAAACAAATTCTTTTGAAGGAGTAAATTAAGTCAGAAACAGTAAGTGAAAAAGTTTTATAAGTGAAAACATGAAAAGAAAAAACTTGTAATGGGCAAACTAGTTATATATCCAGCAAGACACTAAAACCAATATCCAAAGTTTTCCCAGAAGTGCCACTGGAAAAGTAACTGGAAAAAAACAAGACCTCTTGCACCAATTCTTATTCTCACCAGCCCCTTCAACGAGCTGATCAATGATGAGCTAATGAGTGACCGAGTCACTAATCCAGCTGATAGGTACCCTCTGTTTTTCCTAGGTCACTTTTCTGCTGGTCTAGCAAGTGGAATTAGTACACAGAGAGGTCTGAGGAATGTCACAGCTGGCATAAGTTGCAGGAAGAGAGCTTTCTGCCAGGAGCATGGAATGATGGAGGGGAAAACAAGCTGCCTTTGCTTTTAACAATGTGTTGTGAAAAGTTGTTTGTCAACGTGGGAGTTAGCACTCTTCACTTGAAATAATGCTCTGACACACATACATTGTTTTAAGATCTCACCCAATTAAGCTCTACTACTTTTTCCACTGCAAAATGCTTTACAGAGCCCTTTCACTAACATCCTAACCTGTCAGATATAACCAGTACATTTTAAGATACAGTCTCTTCCCTTCTTACTCTTCTATTTATTTGCTAATTTACACTGGGCCTTACAGTTATTAACAGTGTTCCAATATGCTGATTTCTATGGCATTTAGCCAAAAAAAAAAAAAAAAAATTAAAAAAAGATGTCAGGATGCTTAGTGAAGTATTATATTGTATGTTGCAATTATAAAACACATTACTGGAAGACACTAAATTTCCTCATACTCAGTCATTTCGGATTATACAAATTTTGGCAGCCATCAGCATAAGTTATTTCTGACCTATATTTTTGCTCCCTGCCATTCATTTTTGGCTGTTTAAGAAATTAGCTGTCGTCCTAGCTAAATTAGCTCACTATGTGTGGAAGTTTGCTGTGAAAAGAATCAGTACCTCAAGTCTGGCTAGCTGAGTGGTCTCAGGCACAGTCGTACAGGTACATCTTAGAGAATAACACACTATTATACAGACATAAGCATCAGAATACAAGAATAAGCCGAAATTTAAATTGTAGGGTAAAACCCTACTAGCTCCAGAAAACATGTTAATCTTATCCTTATTTTATAAGGAGATTACAAAGGTACAGTAAGGTTAAATGATTTTTCAAGGTGCCAGAGCAAGTCAGCGCAGCATATATATGGGACCTAGATAATCTCACTCACAAATGTGCTTTAACAAATGAAATACAACTCCTGTGATAGAACTGGTATGAAGCCATGTTTTATAGCTCAATGGAGCTTGAAGTTGTTACAAGTTAATGAAGATTAATTTCCTAATTACCAGAACTACAGCGACCTATTCTTCACCAGACTCCTCCTTATGACTGATCAGTAATGAAGATGTTTCAACTTAAGTATTTCTTCTAAAAATTTAAAGTTTATAAAAACATTTTGTTGTGTGAATTCTCTAGCGTATGGTATATGTCATTTTGCTCTCTGGTAATATGTTTCAGGAGACAGCCTAGGAAGCTGCCGAACAGGGAAGATTCTGCTCTCTCACATTTGGTCCATGCTCCTGGATGACAGTCCCTACACATAATGTGTTACTCAACAGTAAAAAACAGCTTCATGAATACTGGGAATAAGCCTGTGGCACAGCAGGTTCTGGAAAATTGCTAACAGTTGAAATAAGACATATAAACAAGCCTCAGAAAAGGCAAATAAAAATAGAGGAAAAGATCAGAGCAACTGCTGCAGAATTTGTAGCAACAGAGAAAGCCACTGAGATGTGGACAAACCAAGACAGGAGAAAAATTTGGGAAAAAAAAATAACGGCAGGGTATAAGCTCTAGCTCTTTCAACTTCTGCTTTATCTATTTTCTTTCCTCCCATTTTAAAAATTGATACTTGTTCATATTTACTTGCTGTTAAGACCTGTTTTTTGTTTGTTTTTAAGGTTTAGAAATCTGTTTGGAATGCTTCTCATAAGAAGTTAACAGATTACTTCAAAATTCCAACAGACTTAGGCTCTCATCACAAGGTCTTTCCTCTTTCCACAAAGAGACTTTTACACAATTTGGAGACGCCTACTCTGTCAGGTTTTATTCATACTAGCCAAAAGGTTCTTAGAATCAAACAGATAAATACACACATGCACACAGTGATAAATAGCATAGCTCTTATTTGTTTAGGAAACTAGGCAAAAAAAAAAAAGTACAGTAGCTCACTGAAGAGTATTTGGCTTAAGAAAGACATCATTTAATATGGTTGCTTTATCTTAAGGAAGTCACAGCTTCTTTAAGCTCGTAAATGACCTTTTAATTATTTATGAGAATTTTGCTCTAATAAGACTTTCAACTGAGTGACTTCAAGAAAAAAACAAGAAAAGGATACGTCTCTTTCGCAGATAAGACAGCAGCATCTGTTCAGGATCGGCATGTTTCTCTATTATCTGCAGTAAGAAATGAAAACCAATCTTTAACTAAGAAAGCAAAACTTTTCAAAATTCAGGGTACAGAGTACATTCCCACAAAGCCAGAAAAAACTCCTCCTCTGGTTTCCTCTCATAGAACTACCCCTATTGCAATGCCCACAGGAGAGTTTGGACTTGTAAAAAATTCTTCAGACAGATAATGTTTCCAGGATCTACTAAAAATAAATGCTGCTTACTTGAAAGGTCACACTGAGGGAATTGACCTTCAACCATACTAAAAATAAAAATGGGATAGAACTTTGCTACAATAAAGGTAGCATAGCACAAAGAATTAATGATTTGCAGATTTTAGAGTCTCTCTGGTACTTTAACCTACTGGGATGAACAGTAGAGGATGCCTCTAAGGGTATCAGCAGGAATCGCTTTTCATCCAGTTTTATTTACATAAACCTGCACTTGCCTTAATAGACCAACAACAGAGCATCAGAAATGCCTACATTCTTATTTCATTAGAGGATTGTTTATTCCACTGCTTAGAATCGGCTATTTCCTTCCAGTTACATTGAATCAATACCAAGCTTAATTTTGCTCTTGCAGTATTATCGTTATGATGGCCATTAGTCCAGATTTTGGCACTTGGGTCTTGCTGACTTGCTGTTGTTACTCTGTGCATCTCTTCTCCAACAACCATTGAAAATGAAAAGCTAGGCACCTACAAATGAAAAACTAGTTTGCTCACCACCTAAATTTGATAGCCAGTTTAAAGCCCACTTCACTTTGAAGTTTTTTCCCCCAAAACTCAACAGCGCTGTGGAATGTTTTAACCACATTGTGGATTTACCTTGCTCTGCAGCTGACCTCTACCACAGCCACTCTCTCACTCCCCCTCCTCAAAGGGAAAGGGGGAGAAAATATGGGCTCAAGGGTTGAGATAAGGACAGGGAGATCACTTACCAATTGTCAGGGGCAAAACAGACTTGGTACAGGGAGAGTAGAGAAATTTATTACCTATTCCTAACAAGCTAGAGAACTGAGAAACAAAGAAAACAAACTAAAAACACCTTCCTGTCATCCACCCTCTTCTACTTCCTCCCCCCAAGTGGCACAGGGCAAAGGGGAATGGGTGCTGCAGTCAGTCTGCAGCACTTTGCCTCTACCACTCCTTCATGGTCACTTTCTGCCCCTGCTCCATGTGGGGTCCATCCCACAGGATGCCATTCTTCCTGCATGGCTTCCCACAGGCAAACGCTCATCAAGAAATGCTCCCATATGGGTCTGTACCATGGGGGACATCCATCAGGAGCAAACTGTTCCAACACGGGTCCCCCATGGACAGCAGATCCTCCCAGATCCCCTGCTCCTGCGTGGACTCCTCCAGGGGCTACAGCTCTGGCCCGGACCCTGCTCTGGTTTGGGTTCTCCACAGGCTGCAGCCTCCTCCAGGCAACAGCCGTCTGCTCCATCAGGGGCTCCTCCACTGGCTGCAGCAAGGAAATCTGCTCTGCTATGGTACACCATGGGCTGCACGGGGACAGCCTGCTTCACTCTGGGCCTCTCCACCATCCACAGGGGATTTTCAGCTCTGGCACCTGGAGCACCTCCTGCCCTCCAGGGCTGGTTCTCACTCCTTGCTCTCCCAGCTGCTGTTATACAGAAGGTTATTTCCACTTTCATAAATCTGCTCTCACAGAGGCGCAAACAATATTGCTTATTGGCTCAGCTCTGGCCAGAGGTGGGTCTGTTTAGAGCCAGCTGAAACTAGGTCTTTCATCTAACTCGGGGCAGCTTATGGACTCTTCTAACAGAGGCCACCCCTGCAGCCCCCTGCTACCAAAACCTTGCCATGTAAACCAAATAACCACTTCTCCTGTGCTGCTTCTCCCCTTCTAACAGCACTTGATAGATGCAAGAAAGTTAGCTAGCCAAAGTAATACTAGGAGAGTGATTTACATTCCAGAGACTTTGTCAGAGGATTCAGTTATACTCTTGTGAGTACGTCTGAGGAAACCAGATCTCATTTGTGCCCACACCATTCAGGGTTACTTCTGGAACAGCAACTGCTCTTTCTCCGCTCCCCCTCACAGCAGCACTTACCTTCCTGCCATTCACATAGAAAATGAGCTCGTCAGCCCCTGCTGCTCCTTGCAAGGACATCGTATTCCAGCCTCAGAACTTTCAGCGGCAGCTGGGGAGTCCTTCGGCAGGCTGGGGCGGAGCCGCGCAGCAACGGGGTGGACACAGAGGCGGGAACTGGGGGAGGCACCTTCAGAAGCGGGGCTGCCAAACTCAGAACAGGAACTTTCCAGGGAGTTCAGAATGTGTAAATAAAATGTTTGAATTAAATGAAATTCTGCAGCTATTTTAGAAAACTTTCAAATGGAGGCTCGGGAATACTTTATCCTGATTAATTCCAATGTGTTGTATTATTTATATTTAAAAAAAAAAAAAAAAATCTTACCTGAAAGAGACAGAAGAGACTATAAGGCATCAACTGGAGGACCTTGTTTTAAGTAATGATGCTGTAAGGTCTTTGATTTTGAACTGCAGGGAGCCAACTTGAAGAATATTCCATATTCTGAATTGCAAGGACAAGAAGATGCTCTTGTGAACCAAAGGGAGGATGGCAAACTGCAGCCAGATTCTTCTTTCCTGAACTGTTCAGGGTTCTTCTGCATAGGGTTTGGCACATGCACATGCCAGGCTGAGTTCAGGAGAGGTGATTAGACATTGTTCAGATAAGAGGTAACTGTTAGACTTATTTTTAAAAACAACAACCATTTCTACTTGAACAGAGCTGTCTCTCAATAAAACTCAAGTATTTCAGACTGATGCCAGAGGTAGAGCACAGCGATTTAAGGGAAGGAGAGAGTCCTGATTCCTCTGATGAGCGAGCATATTCATCCACGAGTTACTGAAGAACTATGTAACTTCAGTTGTTACATGGGATGCACCCTCTGTAGGACGTTTTAAAATGATGCTTCTTTGTTTTCAGTCTGTTCATATTTCAGTCTGACTCTACATTTTGATTTCTGTAAAATAGATGCAACTAGTGATTTTCCCCTTAAGAGGAGACAAAGGAAGAATCAGTTATGAAATTCATGTTCAGAAGACGTTACAGGCTTGCATCTTCCCACCTAGACTGTTATATTCATGTATTATAAACACTCAGTGTTGCAGAAAGTCGTATATGTGGTGAATACACTAACCCTTTATGAGCACCTCTGTGGTGGTCTTATCTTCTTTATTGATAGTTTTTACTGATATTCTGGAAAATTCTGATTCATAAACTTTAGTTTTCTTCTAAAAATATTAAAAAGCCTCTGAAAATGAACTTTCAAATCCCATAGAAACTAAAAGATTTTATGAAGTCTTGATATTTAACAATACCAAATAAAGCTTTACATGTACAAGCTTTGAATAATGCATCACCTAGTTTCAGTCCCTAGTAAGTGATGCTTTACAATATTTACTGCCCTACTTCATATTTAGTACAATGAAATATTACCTACTTCATGGGATAATCATTCCTTTTCAGTCTATTACAGTTTGCCAGGCCTCTGTCTTACAATGACATGTTTCTTGCTAAATTTCACTGAAATTATTATATACTGTTAAATGTAGGATGCTGGAACCAGAACATATAAGAAAATACAAACTTATTCCTTTGAAGATACTGAATTATTTTATATGATGTATGTAAATAATATACATTTTTAAATGCAGCATAATATTAAAAGTGTATTTTCTCTTACTATTTCTCTTACAGAATGTTTAGATGTAGAGCTTAGGGATATGGTTTAGTGGAGGGCTGTTAGCGTTAGGTTAGAGGTTGGACTCGATGACCTTGAGGTCTCTTCCAACCTAGAAAATTCTGTGATTCTGTGATTCTGTGTGAATTTAAGTTCACTTGCTGATTACATACCTGGTATTTTTTCAATTATGAAATGTTCATATTGTCTTCCTCTTGCACTGTACTTTCCTCAGAAAAAGAAAATACAAGTATATTACATACATATTTTCAGTTACATTGTATGTATGAGGGGAATTCTATGTAAATCCATCTAATTAGTACTGCATACATCTCCTCCCAAAGTTACAAGTTGCTTTTTTCTTGATGGTTAGAGCTAATCACACAATTTATTTACTTGATTTTGTTAAGGTACATTCAAACAGTAAGACATATCTCCTGCTTTTTTAAAGGACACGTGTTCCTGCAGAAAAAAATGAGCTATGTGAACTGCTATTGCTTTCTAACAATTAAGTCTCCAAAGGTAATTTTAAATTGTGATAAATTCCAACAATATACGAATCACAACTCCAATGGAAGTTTTGCATAAACTTTCACTCACAAAATAGTCTTCAGTAACTTCAAGATGTTGTAGGCATTTGTAAGGGATACTTTTACCAATAAGGGTTTATCAAATCAGTCTCCTTTTCCTGTTTAATTTAAATATACTGAAGTGATTAAATAAATTTTAAAACAATGAAAATCTTTCAGTGGTAAACTATAAAATCTAAAATAAATAAATAAATAAAATAAACATGAGAAAAAAACCCACAACTTTGAAGCTATAGAAAAAAGTCCAAAGTACCCTATTCTCATCAAAAATCTTAATTCCTGTGACAGGTACAGAGTTGTTTTAATCTGGAATATTATGAGCTGTTTTAACATCAATTTTTCCCATCCCAGCAAGAGCTTCTAATGTATTAACTTACCTAGAAGAAGCACATTCAGTGAAGACTCAACAGACAATGTAACAATTTACCTAGTGCCTAAAGTGAGTGACTATTTTGTAAAACAAATAACAGAACCAGATCTTAGATGATAGCAGAGTAAATGATATCCCTGTATGTAATATCAACTTGAGCAACAAAAGCTGTTGGGATGGAGAAAACAATGAAACAAGAGCAGAAGCAACAGTGATATGATTTCAGAATTATTTCAAGTAATTTCTGCTCATCTTCAGGCCACTTTCTTTATCTTTTGTTATTCTGAATGTTATCTGTACTGAATGGAATTGAAGAAACTAAGGCATAAAGTCTAAGCCTTACAGTTTTATTGAAAATTATGTGAAATACTATACCAGTCCAGCTGGTAGTATCTGAGACTGTATAGAACAGCAGGACCTTCACTGAAAAAAAGAAATAAGACAATCTCCAATAATATTTTTTTTTTTTTCCAGAGGAAAAAAAGCATGTTTCTTTTTCTAGCTCTCAAACCACAGACAATAAAGACAAACCATAAAAAAATAACAAAACCAAACAAAAACAAACAATCAAACAAAAAACCCCTGCATTTTGCTGCTGCATTGCCAGTAAAGTACATGAGTTGTAACAAATACTTCTTTGGATTTCTAAAAAAAATAATGACATACCTAATGATGTTGATACACAGAGAGAAGGCTAGCAAAAGCATTTCAGTTAAAAAGGAAACAATTATAAACTGTGAAGAAAATAATAATAAAAGGAAAGAATGTATAATATTGTAATTATTTCTTTAATAATATTGAATGAGGACAGAATCTATCATTCCATCCATATCTGCACCTCTTCAAAATGATTTTGCTAATGTAGTGACATACACAGTACATTTCAGAATGAAAAAGACTTGTTTGTTGAGCATTCTGAAAAAAAATTGCTGTCAAAAGCCCTAAAAATTTGAGGTAAAGATCATTTACCGCTGTCCTCTCACACACCAAGCTAATCATCTAATTGTAGAAGGTTATCAGCTCAATTCAGCAAGATCCTCACTACATAAATCCATGCTGAATACTCTCAACATCTTGAATCTTTAACATGTATGGAAATGGTTTCCATGAGGATTTTCTCCATCACTCCATCACCTACTTAGGTTCCAATGAATGCTACAATGAAATATGAAGAGTACTGTGTTTTTTTTTTTTTTTTTTTTTTTTTTTTTTTTTTAAAGGGTATGCAATGTATGCATTATAAATTTAAGAGTACTAGTTACTTAGAGGTATACCAGATCAGATCAAAGGTCTAACTTGTCAAACAAATGGGCAGTCTCTCAAGGTTTTGTGGTGGTTTTACCAATAGTGAATACCCTTAGAAAAGGTATAAAATGGCATTTCTGCTAATTCCTCATGTATTTTTCTTCTGTTAATTAGAGTGATCAATATTTAAACCCATGTAAACTAACAACATCTACTCCTATTGTAAGGAATTCTTCAGTTTAACTGTACATTGTGTGAAAAACCACTTTCTGTAATCAAAGAAGATAATTTATTTGCATCTCATTAAAAATGATCTTTGGAACCACTTTTTTCAAAGTGAACCTGAACCTTTATCCAACATAATCCATAAAAGTTGTGTAAACTGTGGGCTATAACATGTGGCTGACTGCATCTACAACTCAGATAATACCATAAAATTGTTTGTCCGATGACAATGTGTTACCAAATGCAGAAGTGATCGATGACGAACCAGAGGGGAAATAATATAAAAACCTGATAGCTGAATTATATGATGTGCTTGTAGTATTTGTCTCATTATCACACTCTCAACTGGATACTCAGCACTGCTTTGGATGTTATTTACTACTGAATTTCTACTGCAATGCTATATTCTTTCTAGTTGCCTCTAACACATATGCAGGACACTGGGTTTCTGTCTAATGTTCCTAAAAATAAGAACTCATTCAGATTTTAACGATTCTGCCAAAAAGCAAAACAAAACAAAACAATTATCACCAAACTACTCTTTCCATCAGTTTCAGATTTATCAAAGCTTGCGATGCTTGGCCTGATCCAACTAGCATTGAGAAATGATTCTGCTCATGGTAAATATGACAAAATCACAGTAAAATTTCCAAATGTGATTTATTTTTATTCTCATAGAAACTTACACTTTTCTTACAAATTAGTAAGTGCTGCAAACACTTTGAACAGTTTATAAATTACAGACCAAAAAAGTAAAACACAATAATGGAGTCTAATCTGCATTTGTTCTCCTTAGTGAAGAATTCTGTGTCCTTTATATAGGGAATCCTTTCCAAGAAATCTCACTTTGGAAGGCTTTGTTTTACCTCCATCAATCAAAACCAAGTAAGCATTCTATACTACTTTTTTTTTTTTTTTTTTTAATTTCTGAAAAAAAGTACCCATTTTAGAAGTACTGTTCATAAAGGCAATTCTCCTGTCTTCTTCAAATGATTTTTGATTTACTTTTAAAACTTCTTCTATTTTTTACTTTATAAACTGGGAAATGCAGAAATTGCGTATCTGTAAACGGATCCCCACGCCTTAATTTGCTGTAAACAAAAGAAATAGAAAACACCATATAAAAATCACCAAAAAAATATATGCAATTATAATAACAATTCCAAATTGTAAATAATCTCATGGAAAAATTAATACACTAAAGAAATTAAATATCTAGAAAACAAATACTATTTTTCAAAATAATGCTAAAAGTCTTGGTCTTGTTATGTGTCATGTGTATCATATAAACATGCATTCTCATAACTCCTAGAAGACAAACCAAATACATAGTAGTATCTACATGGGAGAGAACACTTAAAAATAAAATATACGTAGGGGACAAATCTAAAATCCCAAGTGAAATCCGTTGTTTTTTTCCCTGTTATTGTTTCATTGCCTCTTTCCAGAAATACAAAACCTTATCATTGTGAGATCTAACAGGTGAATGTGTCAATGGCATAACATCACACCATCTTTTTAGCATCCAATTAAAATTAGTAAAAGAAAAATCCAACTCTTATCCCTTTGCCTTTGTTTTGCTAACTTTATGGAAAAAGTATCTCTGAAAAAAAAAAAGTGGTAAAAAGAAAATTCAATTCTTTGCTTTTAGTTACTATTTGTCCTCGATCTCACTGTTTCAATTGTTTACTTACTTATGGAAATAAATAAAATATTTTTTGCGTGTAAGAAAACAATGATATTTTTTTTTTCAGATGGTGGGTTTATTTTCTTCTCCCAGTTTCACCAGCATATTCCTTTTGCACCCTGGTAAAATAAATTACTATAATCCTTTCACTCTCAAGACCATGATGGGTAAATCTTGATACTGTTTTTAGCTAGTGAATATGCAATCTACTAATACATACAACATAGCATAATTATTCTTTAAAGTAATATTTATATATATATATATTTAAACCTGGTGCCAAAAAGCTTTCTGAATATTTTCAGAACTTATTTTCAACTTAATGTTCCATCAGTACTTAAGTCTATTTACATAACCGCAAATATATGAATTTTCTTAATGGAAGTTTGACTCTGAAATCCTCTTGTAAGTTTCAATTAATATTATATAATCTATGGCATATCTTTTCAAAATCTTGGAAATATTGTGCCACTAAATTCAGTAAGAACACTGATATAGGTATCTAACTATCAAATTATAATATTTTAAACTCAAATGATTTCTTACATTAGATATAACTATATACATATCATCAGATATAGCTATATTCTTACTTAGTTAAAGAAAAATAAATGAATAACATAATATTAGTACACACATTATCTTCCACTTAACAATGCTACAAGGACGTTATTATGTCAGAAGTTTATATTTAAGATTTACAGTTATTCACCTTTAAATGGGTTTATGTCATGATAAACATTAAGAATTCATCATCATTCACTACTAGAATAAAATGTTAAATAATAAGCTAGATATATTGCTGTCTCTAGCACCTGAAAACCCTGACACACTAACAGGAAACATTTTACATCGACACTGTAGTATCTGTCCACTCCAGTTTGGAAACTATATTTTTAAAAAAATATTTTGTTGTGTGTTTTAATAGTAAATGTTTATTAAGTTATGTTCTAGAAGTAAATACAACCTCTGCTCTAATTTACAGATACTTGCCATCTTAGACCAGGCTCTTTGTAGCAAATGTTGGGTCTTCCTCCTCTAGCTGGTGCTGCTGAATTTTCTTCTAAAACTTTAGGGCATGTAGGTAAAGAAGCATGAGAACATACACTAGTATTTGTCAGATCTTGAAAAGCTGTTCTCCCTGTGAATATAGCAGTTTATGTTTCATTTCAAATATTTTCTGAATCATTAAGTAAATTTTCAATTCATTATTTTTTGTTTTTATTTCTTAATTCAGGTATTTTGGTCACTGTTCTTCCTCTGAAAATGTTCTGCAAGGAATGGTACATGACCGAAGGAAAGGGAACTACAATAGCTTTCAATTTATCCTAGTTTGGAGCTGTTTGAGGTCTACCATGGCTCTTGGGACAGAATCAAGAGACAGACTCAAATCCCAGAAACACTGTAATATGCAGCTGGCTGCTTAAGACTCCACAAAGTTGTTAAAGTAAAATTGCACACATCTCAAGGCTTTAATGCAGGTGGAGGGAGTATTATGTATAACCTGAAGATCAACCTGAACAAGGGTAATCTATGGGTGACTAAATTTTTCAATTTTGTTCCTGCTCTATGAACATGTATGCAAAATGAGCACAGCAAGGTGATTAAGTGAGGATCCTTATTGTCAAAACTATATACTACAGAATTATTTACAATGCCTTGTATTTTGAATCACAACACGTCAAAGAGGAATACTCTATTAAGAAGTAACCAGCCTTGGTGGAAGAAGCACTATTTGTGTCAATTTTGTGTAATATTTTAAGATCAGCTCAGAATGCCAGACTAAACATCAATACTCAATTTGGAGACAAATATTTAGATAACTTGGGAGAAATATTGAAGTTATTAAATTAGTCCATGTATCAAAAAATTCTAAACTATTCATAGTTCACAATCTGAGAAGCACCAAGATTTAATGCAGACATCAATCCAAGATAAAATAAATACAGCCTTAATCTGTATGCCTTAAAAGTTCTCCCAAGAGCATACATTCTCCACTAATACAGATCAAATATTAAATTTACAGCATCCAGATGAGGACATATTGGATGCAGTTTTCAACGGGACTGAAATGAAAGCTTTCTTATTTTTACTTCTTGAGTTTGAAGTCTTTACTCACCTTAAATTCTGGTGCAGAAAACGCATGCTATTGATCACACAAAGGAAATTCAAACACACACCAGTAGTTATGACTTTTCTGTTGTACTTATCTTAGTAAATTATACTAGTAAATTATACTAGTAAATTATACCACTGAATATATATATACCTGCTAAAAATTGAAGATTTTATTTTGTATAATAGCAACTGAATATCTTGTACATTGTAGCACACAAACTGAACTGATAGCCACGCAAATACCACTGAATTACCATTATCCTGTAGAAGAATTCTTTGCTGAGATCAAGTGAAATATATTAGTGGATAAGACCAACTATTTTATAATTTTTTTTTTTTGAAATATACTAATTAGAGACACAAAAATCAAAGGTTCTTAATTGGATTTCTGCTAACTTTTCTCCTAAGTATATGAGACATATTAAAGTTACTTGGGCTGCTTGCAGGAAGTTACTCCTGTTTTATGAAAGCAAAAAGAAAAACATTGTACTTTGAAGGAATTAAGTTGATTAAGGAAGTTCATGTAGTTTAAAGGAGAGGGATCTCCAGCCATTAAAAACATCTTGAGTTTGGCTGCCTCAAATCAATCTTGATGTGGACTAGTTTTAAATAGGAAGTAAAATGTTATTCCAAGCTTTTCCTAAAACTAAAGGTTAGAGATCATTTCAGTTTCTTTATGACCAGAAGAATTTTGAGACATATATGAGTATAAATTATTTAGGTAAGCTGGATGGCTTTGAGTGTGAATATTCATGTTGACATATACATAACTGTACAAAGACCTTTGTTACAGGAAACTTTTAAGGTATATTTTTTAAGTACAGCACAGTAGTGCTGCAGAAGAGCTGGCATCAGAATTGATGGCTTTTCCTTGCTTTCTTTTAATTCGAGATGTGGTCTTGTATGTAGGATGAAGAATGAATACGTTTTTCAGTTCTGCTTAAGTGGACAAAGATCAAACGATTAGCTTGCTTCATTTTATGACAGTAGTCTTTGATACTACTGATCACAAGGATGTACTAATCCAATATTAAAGCTAATAAAAATACGTGATCCTTTTTCTACGTTCCAAATAAATTTAATATGAGAAACTGTAACTGCAGAATAGCAGCAGTAATAACTTGCACAGTGTTCTAATTCTGCCAGTACTCCTGTTCTACGGTCATGTAAAATAAGAGTTTTTTTTCAGCCAGTATTCTAGGGTTCAAATGAAGCAAAAGCAAGATTTGCTTAATGGCTTGGGATTCCATTTATTTATTTGAGCTAGAAAACTGGCTATGTGGTAGCACATTCTTAGGGACAGTGAAATAAACAGGAACTTGTTGAGAGGAAAAAATAGTTTATAAAATAGAGCCTTCATACTAGGAAACTTCCAAGCTACATTTTAAAGCATATTTAAACTCCAGAATAGTCACACATTCCTATAGCTCCTTTACAGTACTTTCATGTACAACAAGAGAACCTAACTTATCTTTCAGACCACACTGAAGTGTTTCTTTTTTTTTTTTTCCTTCAACTAAATACATCTTATTCAAAATAAATAAGTAGGCTGTCACACAAAAGTTTGCTCATAGGTAGATTCTAGAGAAAACCTGCTCCAAGCTTTTTTTTTTTTTCTTTGTAAAGATCTCAAAATTTGTGTAGATTTGCAATATTTTTAAAGAAACACATATGAAACCTGTAAGTCCAGTTAATGAAAACAGCTCTTGCATCTGTTCTCCATTTATGACGGTAACAATGTTCACTCTTACTTCCCCTTATATGAAAATACCAAGTTATTTTATCTTTTTACCCCTACCTTTCTGAATCCTACCACATTCTCTTGCAAAATGAATACAGGCTCCAAATATAACTGCTCCTCAAGAATGCAGACTAACTTATCTGTATGACAAAATGCTATCTTGGAACATATTACAGTATATTATAGGAATATTAGTTACCACAATTTTAAAGCCTATTTTGATTGATAAATGAATCATTTTAGTGATTTTCAGCTTTCCCTTTTTCACTCCTGTTTTACCCACTGTAATCAAGAAATAAGAATAGGATAGTATTGAGAAGGTATCTTACCACAATTCCAGACAGAAACTAATTCAAAATGCCACTTTTTTTCCCTCCTTCATGTACTTACCATGACCACGTGCAGGAGTCTTTTCAAAAGTCTCTGTAGAAATATGATCCAACTTTTGCTCTGCTTTTCCAACATCCAGTGCTTTATCTTGATTATTTTTCCCCCAGATTTCAGAGTTTCTCAGCATGCAGAGGTTGACAGAAGAATGGAATTTAGGGTTATCAAGAGCTTGGAGCTCCAAATTGGAAAGATCTTCCTGGAAAAGGCTACCTGTATTTAATGACATATTCTTAGAAAAATCTACAGGTATGAAATTCAAATATTCTGATTTTTCAACTGTAGGCTTTAATTTGCTCATAAAGGAATCTATCTTATGTGGGACTTCATGGTCATCCAAAATGTTCAGCTGTCCCTGATCAGTATGCCTGAAATAATTTTTTTCTGGTCTGGTCTCCATAACACCAGAAGTAAAGCTCCCTTTGTTCTTTACTTGATTTTCAGAAGAATTACTAGTGTTAGGGGTTTTGCATGTCATTGATGAGGAATCTACCCCCTTTAATGCATTAACATTGCCATCAACTTGTTGTGTAGAGGCGTTAGCCTGTGGTATATTCATAGCTACACCATTCTGAGTAATTAAAGCTACCTGAGATTGGTGAGTTTCAGTTATTTTATTTCCATGAGCAGCCTGTGTGCACAATGTATCCTTGTTTTTTAATTCTTCACTTTTGCAAAGTGAGAACTGTGTAAGGTCTTTTGTTGGCATTACATATGCTTTACGGCCAGCCTTTGCCAATGTACGTTTTAATCTGCCTGGTGAAAAATTACTACTGTTACTGTGTGCTTTCTCAGTAATTTTATGAACACTATTATTTTCTCTTTGTCTGTTACTACCTTTTTTATTGCATTTACTCTTTATAGTATTCTTCTTGTCTTGTTTTTTCTTTCTGTCATCTTGGCACCTCTCTGTTTGAGACATTTTTGAACCATATTCTCCATACTGCCCATTTTCCACTCCACAGCATTTTGCTGTGATTATTTTAGAAGGGTTTTGAAGGGGTTTCCTGTTTATTTGTGGTCTGATATGCTTTGCATTTTCACTTGGAAATTCCTGCTGTAAAGGTAGTACATTAGAGGTGTTATCCTGAAACAGTAAACTTTCAGCACAATAAACTTGAGAAGAGATCTTGCTATTAGATGAATCTGAGTCTGCTTTTATTTTGGTTTCCAATTCTTCATATGTTTCTGAGAAAGTTTCTTTATTTTTCTCTTGTTCTTGTTTTCTTGGATGTGATAGTTTAATTAGGCATGTCCTTCTAGTATCTCTAGTTTTACATGGACAATTTTGTGCTTCATAATAGTCATTAGTATTCGGCAAATTCTGCTTCTGTAAAGATTTCTTCGTAGGTTGCTGTTCTGTCTGACTTTGGAATAGCTGCGTTTGTGACTCAGTAGTTTTTGAAACTTTGCTCTTGTCAGCCCTGGTGTGCCTTTCTTCTGCATACAAACCTGAACTGACTTCAGTCTTGCTTTTCATTTTCTCTTTATCATTTTTAGAATATTTTACTCTTCTGAAATTTCCCAATATTTTATCAGAATTGGCATTATTGTTTTTATTTTGATGTAGCTTATCTTTGTCTTTTGATGTAACTGTGAGCAGCTCACCTGCATCACTGGCAGTCAACTCCATATCAGCATCATATATGGTTTCTTCAGGTTTAGTCTTGTCAATAAGCAACATTGACTTAAACTCTATTTTACCTTCACTGTTAAATTCAAGAGGTGAAGGAATAATGTGAGACAAGCCACTTGAACTTCCCTGCAAATTCATGTAATTGGTTTTGCTGCTGCTACCGTGATGATGCATATCTGAGATACATTTTTTATCAAACTCATTTATATTAGGTTGAGGTTTTGACCTATAAAGTGCTTCACAGTTCCTTCTTTCAGGCACATTTCCACAGAATGGCAATGAAATATTTTTTTGTTTTATAAGCTCCTCAGACTGTCTCAGAGATTGAGTATTATTGATATGAGTCAGGAATGCACTATTGCAGTATAGTTCTCCATGTAAATGATTTTCTGCAAAGAAGAACAGAAATTTCAGCAGCTTGGGGAAAAAAGGAATATATTTGTCAGAATAAGATAAAAGCATGGAAAATGACAAATTGCATTTTTCTACTGAATACACACATTCTGTGGTTGGTCCTTAAAAATTCAGTTAATTACAGCTAGGTTCCCATTTTACCAGACTTGGAATTTTGAAGTTAGGTATAAATAAAGATGTACTTGTTTTCTATGAGTGCTGCAGTTATTATTTCATTATCTTATCAAAACTTTATCCTGTTCACATTAATTTTGTTATAGCTTGGACTAGACAATCTTAGAGGTCTACTCCATCCTAAATGATTCTATGATTCTATGAATTTAATCTGTGTTATTCTACAAGAGATTGTCAGGACACCTCTATTTATGGATGAGCATTCTATTTTGATTAATTTTTGATAGTTCAGGAATCTTACTCTATCTTCTGTATCATACATCAAGTTATGAACTATTAAATACTAATTCTCAGCTAGGTCTAAAAATAATAATATTAAATTATCTGTAAAGAAAATACATCTTACCTTCTAAAACTATATTTTTGTCATTGTTTGTTTCCACCTTGTCTACTTCATTTATCTTTTGATTATTTTTACCAGAAGGCAATGATAATGCAAACTTGACTTGATCTGAATGCATGTCCTTTGACAAAGTAGTGGTACTTTTAGAAGATTTTGTTATTGCATACACAGAAGGGCTACCCTGCTGTTTTCCAGTAGATGCTGTGAGTAAAGGAAGCTTCACAGGCAATTCTACAGATCTGAAAAGAGGGAATTTTACTGTGAAGATTTCATGTTGTATGCTATAACATTTAATTGTTTAAAGCAGTCCTTTAGTTATGTATAGAAGCAGAAAACAAGAACTCAAGCATGAAATGCACTTTACTTCTGGTACTATCCAAGGGGCAAATGTATTTTTTATGATACAGAATCCATTTTGTGCTGGTGAGATCCCATGAAGAAGCAAATTATTCAAACACAGGTTTGCATACCACTATCTTCCCTAAACATTCTATGTTGCAAATAGTAATTTCTGAATTAGACAAAATTATTTCTCACTACCTCAAAAATATCTAGAAAGATACATATATAATACATACAAAGATTAATTGTAAAAACGTAAAAATAAAAACCTACAGACACCTCACAGCTGCCATATTGAATACAACTTACCTAGCTGACTGAGACATACTCTTCAACTGGTCATCAGTACAGTTACTTGGACCATCTGTCAGAGCAAGAAAACTCTGAAGATTCTTTCAAAAGAAAAGCAGTGAGGATGTAGAAACAGCTAAATATTCTCTTATGTATTATTAGAAATATCCACGGGAAAAATATAAATTAATAGGCAAAAAACAGAAGTACTGCTGAAAGGTGCATGATATTCACTGCTTCCCTGATTATAACTTTTGCAGATAAGACATTTGTATAAAAGTATGCATAACATATTTCTTCAAGCACACACAACAGCTCTAAAGAAAAAAAAATGCAGTAAAACTTGTCAAAATCTTCATCCTACTCACACCCCGAAACAATGTATAGATTTTGTTCATACAGATACAATTAATGCAACAAAGTGCATTAGGTATATAGATGCACCCAGCAATGCTAATACTATGCAACTTTTTAGAACAAATCATAAAAAACATAGTTTGTTAATACCAGACAGCCATACTAAAACAGAAGATAATCACTTAACTGTAATTTTGCCATGACACAAGGACCGACACAGTCTGTTTTCTGGTAAGGTTTCCACTTTCAAGGTTTTTATTACACTAGCATAGTTCATTCCAACATTCAGCAAGGAAGACAAGTAGCTCCTTGAAGAATGCCACCTACTGAAATACTATGCAACATGGTGTGTTTTTTTTTTTTGTTTGTTTGTTTTTTTTTTTGTTTTTTTTGTTTGTTTGTTTGTTTTTGTTTTGTTTTTTGTTTTTTTAAGTTACGTGACTGCATCAGGTCTGATACATAGCTTTTAGATTCTTTGTAAACAAGATTAAATCCTAAATTTTTAGTGCCTGCAACAGTAAAACACCATTGATTTAACTGGAACATTGCTGCACCCCAAACCAAACAACAGGGGTAGATGTTTTAAAATGCATCTAATTCCAACATTGCAGACATTTAGACACTTCGAAAATATTATCCTGGAAAAATTGTTTAAAAAATACCTTACCTCAGGAAGACTGCTTATTTCTATTGCAGCTAAAAGGTTATCATTCAAAAATGCTTCTATTTCTACAAGAGTTTTATTCTGCATACAAAAAGAAATAGTAATTTAAAGAAAGCATTTTAAACATATTCCTTTCTTAGAGAAAAGATATAAGGGTAAATACATATGCCGTAATTTTCAAGCTCATTTAAGGGCTAAAACTAATTTTCAATAGCTTTAAATACAAAAGTGAAGCTGACACTATAATAGCTAAGGACAAAGATATACCGACTGACAAAATAGTACAAAAATTAGAGAAAAATCAAACACAAACAATGAATTGCTATGAGATGACACAACTTCATAAATGTAAATGTTTCAAATCACCATTTTAAGGAGCAATACGTTTCCAAAAAGGATGAAAGCTTGGTTTAGCTGATCTATCATTAAATATTATTTGTAGTTTACCAAACAGCTTAGTTTCCGATGAAGCAAGGTATTATAAAGCTGCAGCTTTTCTACTTCCTTCTGAAGAAAAAGCTTCTCCTTCTTCAGTTTCCGAGAACTTTCTCTCTCCACACTCAAAGCCAGAGCTAATGCTTTATTATTTTGTTTTAAAGATACTTTAAACATTGATGAGTTATCTATATTAGAAAAAAAAATCAGGTAATTTCATTTTCAACAGCTTCAGTTCCAGACCCTCTTTTTATGTACTATAGAATAATACTTAGAATAATTACTATAGAATAATATTTTTATCTATATATTTTGACACAACAGTAAAAAAAAAGAAAGGATTTTAAAATGGATAGTTTTTCCGGCATGACAACATTTCCAGCTTTCTAAAAAATATATATAAAATTTTACAATTAAAAAGTTCAAACATTTTGAGCAAAAACTTGTTTCAGCAAGAAAAAAAGCTTTAAGTTAAAAATACACCACCTGCTGTCCTAATGAAAACCTGCTTACTCATGTCTGTTACTGAACCTTTTAAGAACTTTTTTTCCAGTGATGCAGCGTATTACCAAGATGAATATTTTGTCTCATGTTCATAGTATACACAGAGTTAGTTTTAACTCTGAAGTAAGACAGAGATAAGCCTGGCCATACTGTTTTACAGTACCAAAAGGAGAAAGGTTAGCTTGAAGTCTGCTACAGCTACTTTTATTCACTGTCTTATGCTATTACTTCTGTGACCTGTAACCCAACAATCACAATTAGTACTTATAGTATTCCTTGATTCTATAAGTGCCTCAATGAAGAATTTTATATAAATCCTATTTTGCAAATGGGAATTTTATGTACTATACTATTTCAACTATGCAAGGTCATTGATCTTACTCTTTTTGGCACCACAGTTTTTAGATGTCCGAGATAAATAGGACATGGATGTTAGAAATGCACTTGAGTGTGTTCTTTACAAAATGCTAGCACACCAAAGAGCAAACACTGAAAATATTCAGAGAATTAGATAAATAATCAACATACAATCACGTGTTTTAACCTTCAGACTCTCCTTAAATCCTCAACATACATTTTTAGCAGCAGTGATTCAGCAAATCATGTTAAATACAATTACTA
The DNA here is from genome assembly GCF_009819795.1 of Aythya fuligula. NCBI lineage: Eukaryota > Metazoa > Chordata > Aves > Anseriformes > Anatidae > Aythya > Aythya fuligula. The sequence goes on from NC_045564.1 coordinate 360,090, forward strand.
TTACTTTTGAAGTCATACACTTTAAATATAGTAAAATGGCTTCAGTTTTATTTTAACAAGACTTACTTAATAATTTAGTTTTGATTTTAGATGCCAAAGAAGCATTCAGTTTTGCAGTTTGTGATGTTCTATCCCTCTTCATACACCCTTTAACAGCATCTGAAGTGGTAGATAACTTAGCAGTTGCTTGTTTATCCATCATAAAGATCAACCTGCAAGTTGTCAAGAGGAACCCCCAAATGATACGTGATACTATTTAAATAGTAAGTTGCGTTATCTCTTATCAGGATTTATTATCTATAAAGTTGAGGAAAAATCACCTCAGTCTTCACTTATTCAAACAAGTTAATGATTCGTTCCACAAGATCTAAGTCACATTATCACAGTGGCAAAAAATCGAACTAACAAATACGACAACTTAAAAGGATGACAGATTTTTGCTTTTGTCCATTCCCTCAAGTTAAAAAAAAAAAAAAAAAACGTTCCACCACTTGACAATCACCACTGCCAGGAAAAATTTTAAGCACAACCTTTTAAACAAACAGCATCAGAAAAACTACACATATAAGTACACAGCAAGAGAGACAGATCCGCGGGCCAGAAGACCCCGCAAACCGCTTCCAACAGGAGGCAGGTCCCGCCGCCAGCCGCCTCTCGGGGCTCCCTCGTCCTCGCCGCTGAGGGGCTGCGCGCCCGCTCCCGCCTCGCCTCGCCTCAGGGGTCGCCAACGGCTGCGCGAGCCCCCGTTGGCGGACAGCCGTTTGGCCGAGCCGCTCGCGCCCCCCAACCGCCACGGAGTGTAAACGGCCCCATCTGGAAGCAGCGGGACGGCGGCCTGCAGGCTGACCCGTGCTCAGTCTTACCCCCTATCCCCTGAATGCTATAGTTATTTAGAATGGAATCATTGAATGACAGCCGAATAAAACTATACACGGAAGTAAGAGCAGGTGGCAAACTTACCGACCAAAAAGTTGTCGTATATACATTGTAACATTGAGAATAATTAAGGTTCTGTGATCCAGTAATTATTACGAAAAAGATTATCATGTGCTAACATTACCATGTGCTATGAAGTAAATCAAATTAATCAAACAATAAGTATCAGTAGCATTATAGAAAAACAAAACAAAACACTTATATAACTTTAAGAACAGAAAGACAATTACATTAATATAATTTACTTCCTTTTGCTTTCCAGAAGGTATTGTTTTCCTGTGGATCCAGTCATGACATTTCATTCCTTCAGTTGCACCATAGTCCCAACTCCTAAAGAAGCAATCACTAATGTGATTGCAGTTGATATTTATGTCAGAATTGCTGACAATAAACTTAAATTAAAACATCAAAAGTTGTGATTCCACCTGTGGTCATACTTTCCTTTGAACTTTGCTGAAGAACTCCCACACTGTAACATGTCACATTTAAAAATCTCCAGTTTATTGCCAGCTGCTCAAAATGGGGAAGAGCCTGAAACTGCCACGTTTCACAGCCTAAATACCTTAAATAAATATTAAGAGCAGAAGTATCTACGCATCCACCTCTGAGAAAGATCTTAGTAGAGTTGAGTCTAGTAACTTAAATTACTTTGCAACTTGATAATGATGGATACATTTAAGCTGCAGTTGCTATGTATGAACCATTCCCAGTGAGTATGGGACAACACACATTATGTCCTTTCTAAAGATACAGTTCAAACAGACACCATTATTCCACAGAAATAATCTATTACATATATTTCCACTTATTTTAGAGGAAGTCTAACATCCAGCAATTATCAGTCTGTATCACAATTCAGTGTCAAGATGTAACTTGTGTGCTTACTAATTAATTAGGCACCAAATATTAAAGAACATAATTTCCTTCATCTTTCTGGTAAGGACCTACAGGCCAGAAATTCAAGCACCTGTTCTGACCTGGCTTCTGGGTACTTCTGTAGCAAAGTCATGTTCAAAGAGCACATAGGATCCTTGGCCCCAGCATAGTATTTTCTTCCTTTGCTGCACCTGTTACATGCTGAGTTGCTAAGAAAAAGGAAATGTGAAATATTTACTGTAGCTTTAACTGACATTCAAATAAAATCAGAATTAAACAAAAAGAATCAAATTCTAAGTAGAAGGAAATCTGAGTAACACAATTTCAAACAAAATTTATTATATTCCTACTACAACTAGATGCAACATGACTTAGACGCTTCTTTGCTTTAAAGCCATTCACTTGTGGCTAGAGGAAAGTCTGAATTACGAGACCATGGCCCTAAATAACTTAAACTGCAGTAACATATACATATTTTGGTATTCTTAAAATCAAACAGTAGTAATAGACCAGACTATTTTAACATAGCTAACTGCACAGTGGGAAATGTAGTTGTTCTGCAATTATTTGTTATGCATTCTTTAATTTGATCCTTTGGTAAATAAACTTGTGGTTGAAATTTTAAATGCTTTAAATATGGTGGTGAAACACTTCTAAAATAAAATATTGAATAATAATTTAAAAATGGACTAGGATAAATATCAGTATGAATTGCTGATATATAACTGAGTATATTTGCTAGGTAAACAGATAAACTATTTAAATACAATATGGGCACATTTCTTATGGAGTGTAAAGTTAACTGCATTCTTGCTAAGCTCCAGGTACCAATTAGAATATATTATTAACTTTCTAGGTTTTGTTACCTCTAATTGTATTTTCTACACAGTCAGGTCATACTTTCCAGAAAGTTTGTGGAACCTCTGAGTTTGTCACTGTTAAATTTTGTACAGTTACTAGTTATTTAGCATTTGTATCCATAATTGTGAAATGTGTTCATCTGATTCGTGTTGATATGAAGCAACGCTATGGCCACATGATGAAATGTGACCTTCTGTCTTACATACCCTCGTATAACCACAAGTCTAAGAAAAACAGAGTGGTTAATGTGTATAGTTCTTACCTTAGAGCTCTGAAGAAAACCTCCTTAGTCTCATTATAAGCACTAAGTTATTTGCAGGCTTTCTGTTTGAACAAGGTCACCATATACCACTTTTATAAGAAATATTACTCTTTCATACTGTTTACTTTTTGGGTATGAATTCCTGTAGTATTTCAGAGATCTTTTAAAATCCAAAATACAAGTACCCCAAAGAATATCAGTGCTATTGTAATATACCTTACTCTGTTCTTTAATGGCCTTCACAGTTTCTTAACAATTGCTTTCTACTTATGCCAGTTAGAGTTGTCGTGAGACTCCATAGGTTTTCTTATGTAGCTTTTCTTATCATTTTCTCTTGAAAGATTGATTATTCATAATTTACATTGGAAAGAGAGGGAGGAGGAAGAAAGAAGGGGTATCTTTCTTCTTTTCTCAAATTACATAGCATAGAACTCTAAATCTACAGTTCTTGTGCAGTTGGCTCTGAATTTTTTTGTAGATATTTTAAAACTTATCAGATTAACGTCTAGTGAATTTCCTATCAGATAGAAACTGTACTTTATTGTAATATTTTTCTTCAGTAACTACTGCTTTTTTTCTCATTTATTTTCACTTAGCAGTTTGTGTACCGTATCTTTTACCATTTTTAATGTGTCGTATTACACAGGTAGAAATTAGTGCTGGTACTAGTGACACAAAGGCAAGCTTGACTACAGTGATGAACAGCTGAGAACCATAAATGATACTGTAACAAGCAAAAATGAATAGAACTTCAGATTTGAACATTGTCTATTTTGTAATGATGTTACAAGAATAACAACTAAAATATATAGTTTGTTTCTTCAATTTAAGTCCTTTGTTTTACAGATGGCTAATTGACTTCACTAAAGAGGAAAACTATTTACCATGTAAAGTGGGTCCCAAGCCAATTAGATTCTCAGGTCCTTCAACAAGTACACACATCAAAGTTAAGAATTCAGCTTCATTAAAGGTAGCTGCTTGCAATGCTTCACATTCTGCAGTAACTCTTAAATGACCCAATAGTGAAAGTTTGATGCTGCACAAAGTAGCTTCTGAAACTGAATCTACAACATGCACATCAGAGCCCAGCAATTCCCAGTTGCCCTGTGAAAGGCAGAGTGCTGATTATGGAACACCATGTCAAATGACTTTGAAGATCACAGTGCCTAGAAAGCCTGTGAGCAGCCGTGTAGTAAAGCTGAAGTGCACTCCACTTTTTCTTGCAACACCATCTCAGTCATTGTCTTCTGTGTCCAGTAAAACAAGTGAACAGGACAATGCTGCTATTGGAATTCCTACTACTTCTATGGTACTAAACAAGAAAGAACCAGCTGTATTAGCAGAGAATATTAAGAGTGATAAAATGGATGGATAATGTTTGACTCAGCCCAATAGGCTGGACAGCTTGGCATCATCTAGTCAAAGAAGAGCTCATCATCTCATGTTGTCATGTATTCAAAGATTTGGTAGAAAATCACGGTGAAAAAGTTAATCAAGGGCATAGAGAGAAATGGCTTTACATGAGCAGAGAATTGTATTTTCTGCTTTATGTCAAATTATTTTTTAGAAGTTGGGAGGAAGAAACATAGGCTAAGAAACACACAGCATGTGATGTTTAATATTACGGTATCTCACATTTGTATTTCTGTCAGGTTGTACTAGTACAACTGACTTTTTTTTAAAAGGGAGTATGTGCAAGGCATAAAAGATGACCTCTTTATTAACTTTAACTACAGGTAACATTAACTAGAGATAATTTCCTTAATCCATATATTTGACTTGGGTGAAAAGTAGATAACCATGAGTACCAGTTACTAGATACAATTTTGTCACTAGTATGCAAGATACTGAGTACTGCGAAGATTTATTTTTTAAGTTGAATGCACAATTACTGGTACTTTTTGTGAGGGTAAGTCACCATTTTATTATTAAGAGCAATTAGAGGGACCCTCTTTGCTTGTACCCAGTGAGAAAATTCATAAATACAGTGAAGGAAGAGCATGGCTAGGGAGCAATAAGGCAGTTTTTCCATAGACCTGAAAACTACACATACTACTTTCCTACAGGGATGTCATCTGCTACTGGTTCAAGGCTGCTGCAGGCAGTGGTGCAGCCATTGTGTTCTATATTACACTGCTGTTGGATATATTTTCGACAATTGCAGGGAAACTTACAGGGCTGAGTTGCAGCTTGTGTTCCTTTGTTCTTTTAAATGAGCAGGGGACAATCTCAATTTCTGTGCAGCAAAGCAGTATTAACAGATGTGCTCTGGTTTGAAGAAAGATAGAAGAATCCTTCCTTCCTCCCGAGCAGGATGAAGAAGATGCTGGTTTCTTGTCCTCACTAGTACTAGGGTCAATTTTGACCAATGATACTGAAGTGAAGAGCTGCTGTATGTTTCACTCAGCAAAGGAAAGCTGAATTTATCTCACTTCTTTTTAAAAAGTCCTTCTGGTTGTTTAAACCAACACTGTTTAAATTTTCCAAACTTGCCTTGTTTTGTGTCCTTGTTTGTTACGGTTGGGTTTTTGTTGTTGGTACTGCTGTTGAAACACAGTAAATACAGCTGGCCTTAAGCGTTAAGAAGTCCTATCACATTGCCTAAATGAAATGTTCTTAAAATTCCTGAGACTATTAGAATTGTGGGAGGGTTATTTAAGTGTTTTATTTTTACAGTCATTTAGAATAAATCACAGTTCCAGGCTTTTCATCATAACCATAAGGACTTGAAATTTCATTTGCAAAAGTAAAAAAGAAAAATAAACTCTTATATACTAACAATTTTAAGGAGACATTTTGCCACGTACAACAGTTACTGTAAAAGAAAGCAGTACTGTAACTTTCTGTGATTGGTATAAATAGGCGTAGATATATATATTCAAGACCAGCTTACCTTTAAAATCTACTGTTTTTTTCCTTAAACAATGAACCTAAAAAGCAACAGTCCCAAGGCTCTTCCTGTCTTGAAGACCAGAAAAAGAAAAAATTACAGAAAGATACTAACACTGCAATCTGTTGAGTGTGCAACTCATCATTGATGAAATACAAAAAACTGACTGAAAGGCAGTTTTTAAATACCTGTCTTGCATGTGTCTTTTATTTCACTATTTACTGAATAGCTGAGCCCTTTACCATATAACTTTGTCTTTTTACAATGCTTCCTAAAGAAGATTTCCTTCCTTTTCAACTTCTGATGAATTTGTAGGCTTCTGTAAATATAATGCAAAAGCTCACAAAAAGTACTGGCTTTTACATGTGTAAAAGGAAGTTTTAATAATAATCCTGTCAGACTTCCTGAGTCTACGCTAGCTCAGTGTTTGTGTAATCATTCTGGTAGCACAGTATTTTTTATGTAGCATTCATGTTATTTGCATTACAGGGGCTTCAATGAGTGTCATCTTTGTACACATACTGGCTTGTGGTTAGAAAAAAGTAAAAACCACTCCCTTTAATTTGAGTAGATGAAACACTGAATGAAAGTGGCTGTGGTGAGGAGGTAGAGCAAGATATTTTTACTTTTTTGGGGACTTGATTTTTTAAATATGTTTATTTAAACTCACCCGAGTACTTTCATTTTTATTTCTTTTTTTAATCGCTATGAAGTTTGCTAATAGTTTATTGTAACTGATGTTAAACAGTTTTATGACAGTTGAATAGAATTACCCTTCAAGGTGACTTTCTCTATAAAAATAGCTTTGTCTACATACATCCCAAACCTTTTAAATTGTATAAATTAAATCACATTTAATCTCTCTGGGGATTAGCTCAAAATAAATGAAATTTGCCAGTTTTAGGATTAGTCATCCCTTAAATGGGCTAACAGACTGTTTCTTGAGGCCTGGAACAAAGAGCAGAAATTCTGCAAGTCTGAGAGTTTCCTGCAGGTTAAACATTCCTCAAAAATGTTTTTTTTTAAACATTCCCAAGTTTATTGGAAGTCTGCAGTTTTGGTAATGTTTCACTTGTCCAACTCAACCAAAGAGGTACCATCTTTTTTTTTTTTTTTTTTTTTTTTTTTTTTTTTTTTTTTTTTTTTAACAGTTGAAATTAGACACTGTTAACTGGTGTGACAACGGCTTACTTTGCATCTTTGTGAAATTATCACTCGTTATTGAAGAGGCCACATGCATAAAGTTAGTTTCAACTAGTAATCAACTAGCTGTGCTCTAAAGGCTGATATTTCCATCACCAGTGTATTTTGATGCTTTTTTTTTTTTCTCATGAACACTGTCTAAACTTCCAGTTTAGTCCGCGCTTTCACGTTGTCTTTCCAAATTATCTGTGATATAAGTGAAGGAGATTAAAAAGAAAAAGAAAAAAAAAAGCACATTCCAAATTAATTTCTAGAAAATTACTCCTCTGGGAGTAAGACTGTGATGCAAAAGGCCTATTATCACCAAGATGTGTTTCAAATAGATGTAGTTCTGTGTGTCTCAGAGTGCCAAGAACTCATTTGTACTGGAAGTAAGGAAGCAGATATTTCATGTGTTAGGCCCATGTTAACACATGCTCAGGGAGAGTTTTCATCAGGCTTGTACACAGGTAAAGGGCCATTTAAATACAATACAATTAAACGAGCCTCTGTGAACTCAGTGTTAATTCAGGGATGCTTGTCTACAAAATACAGTTCAAATATATAAATACTAGTAAATAGTAATTCACATTTCTCTCAAGACAGTGTTGACTTCACAAACAGTACTGCTCCTAATGCAGCTACCTCTTTTTTTTCTTTCAAACTTATTTAGCCTGCCAGCTCTTCCAGAGCAGAAAAGTACTCTTCTAAACCTACTTTAATTAAATTGCTTAGATAACAAACATTACATGGCACAAATCTTACTATGGCTAAGACATACCAATACTACCCAGGAGTAAGAAGACTTCATCTACTTAATTCTTCTAAATCTATGAAGAAGTTCTCACCTGATAAAAACAGGAAGGCAGTTGTGCTATCAGAAACTTGAGTGTCAAGCTGCCTGTTCCTTAGCTAGAGCTAAAGAGCCAAAGTGTGGTTAGAAATAAAACTCTGTAAATACTTTGCGATGGCAAAGCCCCACAAAAATCTAGATTCAATTTGGCTAACAGCTTTTAACAAAAGATTCATAAGTAGAAACACAGCTGATGTTACAGATCTTTGCTCTTTTCTGAGCTTTTGGGGTATTTCTTCTTACAGTATTTTATTTTGCCCCCTCCCCCCCCCCCCCCAAATCTGTCTGCTTATACCAGAATTTACCACTCTTGGCTGGAAATTGCTTTGCAAATTCACTAGGCCATGTCATCAGCTGCATAGCATGCCCACAGTTTACATCAAGAACTTGGCCATTTTCTAAGTTGCCCCTTTCCTGTACGTACCTTTTAAATCATTCTAATTTCTGGTACAACATCCATGAATGTTTTGTTACAGCTTGTTTTAGTTGTTTGCCATACTAAAATAGCTGTATTATCTCAAGTTTCTGGCAAATTTCTATTACATGTTGAGGTGGGTAACTGGCAGTGGTACTGAAGCATGGGACCTCTATGGCCCATGGTCTTTCTGCTGGAGTCACAAGTGTATGAAAGTGAAGTGTAAAGCTTATTTATCAAACCCTGATGCATCCCAGTCTCTACACCGTGAAACAGACCCACTATAGGAACTGCCATCCATACAAACTCAGATGAGGTGGTCTCTTGTAACAGCAGGGTCCAAGAAAGTGGAGGATTAATTTTTCCTTTCCAGAATTATTAGTTTCAGTTTTAGAGTGACTTTTTCAACGACATTAAGTTATTAAAAACAAAAAACAAAACAAAACAAACAAAAAAATGTTTAAGTTTGGCTTAGTTTAACCTGGCTATGTTGAATTACATTCTCTTTTTAGTTTTTCAAGTGCATATTTGGTCTTTTATTTTGCTGAGTTCTAGTGTTAGTCTCAATTTAATCATACATAAAAGACAAAAAGATCAAACCTGCTTTTAAATACTGCCTTTTTTTAAATACTGCCTTTTTGGACACGTTTCCAATTTCAAAAGAGCACACAAAATGCAATTGGAATTCCATGATTTTGCTGATGACAAACTTTGTTTACTTTGCAAAGTAGGGGATCTATTTATTTGTTTTTATTTAAAAAAGGCTTGCTGGCCTAGAAGTCTGAAGGTCAAGTGTCATCCATCTCTTGCTTCTCTCACTGACCCCTGTAAAAATCCATTACATTAAAAGGAGTATCACATAATTGGCTTTGACTACACATAACTAAGACAAACTTTGAAGATTACAAGAGTTTTGTGGAAGATAAACCCACTTATTAATTACTTATGAGTATGGCGAGCAGCAAGACACTCCTCAAAACTGGCAAATAGAGTTGCAGCCACGGAGACATAAGAACAGGAAGACAATGCAATAACATTGACAGAGCTGTTTCAGAGCCCAGCCATGCAACATAGTTAAAATGTGTACTGTAAAACTAAAGCATATTTGATGCATCAAGACTGCAGAGTTCCCAGAACCAGCCCACTCTCCACCCTAACCAACTACATACTTTTCTCTCTCTTCAACAAGTAAATGTTTGCATCATAGAATCATAGAATATCCTGAGTTGGAAGGGACCCTTAAAGATCATCAAGTCCAACTCTTGACACCACACAGGTCTACCCAAAAGTTCAGACCATGTGACTAAGTGCACAGTCCAATCTCTTCTTAAATTCAGACAGGCTCGGTGCAGTGACCACTTCCCTGGGGAGCCTGTTCCAGTGTGCAACCACCCTCTCTGTGAAGAACCCCCTCCTGACGTCAAGCCTAAATTTCCCCTGCCTCATAGTCTGATGAAAAATGCTGTCTCTCACCTGTTAGTCCTGGATCTGTCATATACTGAGTCTCCAGCACATCAAACATTAGAGGTGCTGAAGAGTGCAAGGTTATCCTGTTGTATGATTATTTATGTCACAAATTTCAATTATTTTGTGGAAGGCTGCCTGTGAGGATGTTGACTTATGGAATAAAGTAACTTTCAGTAATCCTGTTAAGTGGAGAAGTTATGGAGGAAGCAGTAAAAGTAATTATAGATATGTCAGATTCCTTTTAGGATAGAGTACAAGAAGAGATACAAATACATTTCACAAATGATGTAAGCACAATATAGTAAGATTCCTGTTTAAGAGCTGTACAGAAATTGTCGTTACATCTCTCACTGTGAGGTTACAGATCAAGCTGTACAGCAGCAGACAAATTATAAAGTTACTTTTCTGATGGGTGTGCACAGCACAGATTCTGGAATTTCAGTTTCATTTACTCAAAGCATTCAGACTAAAAACATGATAGGTAATTAAAAGAAGTTTTCTTTTGCAAGGCAGAGTTTACCTACAAATATTTGTTTTTCTCTTATGACTATTCCAAATGAAGATGAGCTGTTTTCTTTGTAGAACAAGGTTTATCAGTATTCACATGGAAAAAACAGTATACAGATATAAAGAGAAATAATAAAATTATCCATAAGCAATGCAGCTTGCTTTCTGTTTTGTGATTATTTTTGAGGGCTACACAGGAAAAGTGAAAGTAGTAAGGAAGTGTGCAGTCAGCTAACAGAAATTAGGCAGAGGAAACTGGCATAAAGCAATAACAAACAGTAACATAGGAATAAACTTTTAAAGATGCTTAAGTGTCCTGCTCTTACTGACCTCAGAGGAAAATAGACCCTTTTACACCTTTCTGATTCTGATCCTCTAGTTCACTTGATGCTGGGTCTCGATTCCGACACCTTGCTATGTTAAATAACTTCTAATGTAGAATTGTCCAGGATCAACTCTATTCTTATGGGAAGGTGCTGTTCTGTGCACTTGTGGCACTGGAATCTAGCTAACAGCAAAAGCCTGTTCCAATCCAAATTCAAACTGAAAGCCTCCCACAACTGCTATCAGTTGAATTAATCAAACATAATTTGAATAAGATGATAAGTGGTTAGGTAGTGCAAGGCAGGAAACACCAGAATATTTTAGAAAGGAGATTTTATTTTAATTTTTTTGAAGAAACAAGTTTTCTGAAATACAGAATCATAACATTAACACTAAGATTTTTATTTTAATAGAAAACTGAGAAAGATGTAATATCTGCTTAAATACGTACCTCCAGATTCTGCTGCACATTGCTGTAACAAATTTATTAGTCATAGCTCATTATGGACAGATGGTTCCTACAGCAAAAATATAGAAAAATAATTTGGATTCAAGTCTAGAACACCTGTGACTTTTCATGTGCAAAAAAATAAATCCAACTAGTCATAGAAAAGTGGCTGATACGTATGGAGAAAAGGGCTGTGCATGTGAATAGCCATGACTATATACAATCCAAACTTGAATGAAATTAGCATTTTCATAAAAATAGTTTGTCAATGAAAATACCAATATGTAATACATTTAATACAATTTATAGCTACATTTAAAGATGTCAGTTTATGGAATAATAAGCTAGAATCCAATGTACTGCTTTTTCAAATTTTTTCATATATAGCAATACTGTGTGTATACAGTGTGCATGTATGTGTGTGTATACATGCACACAGATGCATGCACAGAAAGAAAAAGGTGTATAGAGATTGTAGAAAAATTCTGTAAGATTATTTGATTTCATTGCAGACCGCAGCACACAGCCATCCTGGCATCCTTCTAACACAGGCTGCTCAAAAAAAAACAACCAATGTTGACTGGTATAACCACGTATCTACAACAGGTCTTTTGCTGTTGTGACATCAATTTATTTTTCCAATCTGGACTTTATTCTTCTAAGAAGTAAATGCTGCTTTGGTAAGATTCTGTACTGTCATGACAAAGTAACGGTGAACATATTGGGCAAAGTCTTTGAAGTATAATTTTAATAATTAGTAAGTAGTAAAGATACCAACAAGTTTTAAGCAGCAACAGATTTAAAATGACTATGTTCTGACTTATTTTCTTCACCAACAAGCATCTTGAGCAAGAAACTAAATTGAAGAGCTTAAAATTTTTCTGCCTGCCTTCACTGTGACATTTTAAGCCACCAAAGTCACAGCTGGCACCGAAAGAACAGTGGCATCAGCGGAAACCTCCATCCTTGCTGGGCATAAATTGCATTGTGACATCCTGCCAACGCTGCCTCGGAAAGGCCTGTGATCTGTGGTGTCTGCTGTATGATGCTTCCGTCGTGTCTTTTCCAAATGTGTCAGATTCTCTGTGGTCTTTGCAGTTGCGGACTGCTCTTGATTTTTCGTAGCTCCTTTATTTTTAGGTCTGAAGCTGTTATGCTGCTGTCTTCTGTGTTCAGACCTGGAACCACTTTTTATATTATTTTGATCTGCCTCGTTACAGGCACCTTGCGACTTAAGAGATCCATTGAGACGGATATTTTGGTGCTGTGTGTTGAATCTTCGTCTCTGACTAGAAGGCCCATTCTACCCAGAAAGAAATTGAAATTATTGAAAATAAGTGTTAGATCATCTGCAATCTTCTACAGGACAAGAAATACAGCAATCAGAATTAACAGAAATTGCAGAATAAAATTCTCAGTATAACTAGAGAGGGAAAACAATTTTGAAACAACACAATGACCGAACTACGAGTAACATACTACATCTGAGTAGCCTGGAAACATATGTGGAAGGTTCACCAGAGATGCCAAATTAAAATCAGCCATGATTCAAGAAAAAATGGAAAAGAGAGATGAAGTACTTGACTTCTCAACAGCAGCAACTAAGAGGTATCAAAGAAATTGTCACTGACTGTTTTCCTTTTTTTTTTTTTTTTTTTCTAAAATACCTTGTCTAGTGAGAAGTACTGTCTAACTACTGCAAGACAAACAGAAATTAACATGTAAATCAGTCAAGTTAAGAAACCACATGTTGGGAGAGATATCCATTGTGATATCTTGCTCAGAGAAAGTTTTGATCAGTAGTAGGAACTGGATATATTACTTTATTCGCATAGCTACTAGGACAGTTGATTCCATACGTGCACTGACATTGTGTGTTACTCTTATACTTCCCTTCACGCACCTTTTTAAGCCTCCAAAAAAATGAGACAAAATTCAGACCAGCTTTAGTGGTAGCTTTACCTGAGTAAGCACAACAGCACAAGAACTGTATGAACTACCTTCATACTACCTTGAAAATGAATCCGGAAAAGACATACTCACATTTGCATATTTTTGAAAATTATGAATTAAATATATGATCTACAAACCAGTATTTGATTTTGTACTAATGACTTCCAGTAATAGTTGTTAATCTGATTTTTTTTGACATCGTCTAGCTTAGTTCATAACTGGTTTCTTACCTGCTTATTTGTTGGTATTCCTTGGGAAGAAGATTCTGTAGGATTGGAAGAATGATGACTTTGTACTTTAGTGTTGGGTGTTTTGTTATCAGAGTTCTTGGCATTACTAGAGGACTTTCGAGTGTGTGTATTTTGCTTGCCCGTTGTTGCATGTGAGGTCACTGAAGACAGCACTGAACTACATGGTGTTCTTGAGGAATAATTGTTCTTTGGGTGAGAAACTGTAAAAATTAAAAAAAAAAAAAAAGTATTCTGTATTACCAGTTAAATAATCAACATCTAAACATAATGCTGTATTCTCATCCTGCTTACAGTTACTTTTTGTAGCATCATTCTAGCCTTACTTTAGATAATGAAGTAAGTGAGATAACTAGGGTAAGAATTAGATCATACTGTTTTACTTCTTTGAAACTGCCTCATTAAGGGGTTATGGAGACAAAAAAGCTGGTATAGTAGAACCACACTAAAACTAGAACAATTCTGTTTGTACTGTAAATATGAGGAACCATTTTCCTCAGGGCACCTGCCTAAAGGTTGACCACAAATAAAAAATAGGGTCTCGGGAGCTACCTTGGTAGTTAGAACAGACTAGCTTGTGACTATACCAGAGGGCTTAGAAGACAGTCTATTATTTTAGCACTGTTTAAAAATGTATTGTGCAAAGATCAGAGTTGTCTCAAAGCCCATGAAACCAACAGTTAAAATGGACCCATTGCCTATCCTACTAAGTATTTTCAGCTCAAATACAAATCACGTAACTGTTATGGATGTGCTTTATATGAAGGTGTATGTACTTCAGCAATTTTTATATTTTTTTTTTGTCAACGATGAGTATGAAAGCCCCACTGACTGCCAACCCACACCTTTGGTTATCCAAGAAAACTCTTCAAAATTCCTGGCAGCTATTGGTTTGCTTGCAAATTTTAACCAGTTGGGCTGAACCCACATGCTGCTGGACTGCCCCTCACACTGCTGTTCTATCAGTAATGCTCCTAATTGGATCATTATTCCTCCTAAATGAAGAAACATTGGAAGGAAGCAAGTGGTATGCCAGTAACTCTCTACTGTTTGAGGTCAAAGGAAGTTGTGCCTGTAGACACCATGCACTAATTTGATTCCAGACCATTCACTGATCATGGAAAGCTGAAGACCCTGGAGCTTGCAGGCTACATACATACTAGCTGCAACACAGGTAATAGCCATAAAAACTTCCTTAGTATGCCTAAATATTTTTAAGAAGAAAAAAAATAATCTAGTGGCTGTTGCTCTTTCTAAAGAAGTGGTTAACAATGTTTGTCTACCATGGTAGACATGTTTACCATGGTTATCTATCAAATGAACTGAATGCAATGCACTAATCCCCAATATATAGACCACAGTACAGTCAGCACTATCAGAAATCACTATTGCTCATCTCATATTTCTGCTCCCTACTTAGTATTTTGAGACACAAGGATTTCTTAAACAATTCCATATCTAGATGCGAAGTGCACCAAACAAATCCTTTACTCCTGCCTCTCTGCATTTCCACAAGCAATTCAAGATGTCTGCTTCTGTGTAATGGCTCCTGGGTAGTCTCAAAAAGGATTCTGAGGCTATTGATGTAAATACAGCTCTCAACTTTAATTTGCTGTTTTGATTTTTCTGATTACAGAATTTCCTTGTTCCCCTCTAGCACAGATGACGCAAACTAGAAAGAGCATTTTCTGTGAGACACCTGATTTTTTATCTAATAGGTACTTCTATTTTTCTACTTTTAGGACAATAATTTTAGCAACTGAGAACCATCCTTTTTGTTTGCTTTTGTTTTTTGTTTGTTTTTTAAAGGCTCCTACTCACTTATGCTAACATCAAATATTTCTCTCAATAGGTGTCTTCTTCAAAGGCAAAGATGTGAGATAGCTTATTTCTCATTTTACAGCAGGAACATGATATTTGGAGCAGAAAACGAACATGAATTTCCAAGCAGAACAGGAGGTGGTTTCCAAAGAGTAATATTTGGCTCCTGGAAAACCCAATAAATATGGCTATAAAGTTGGGAACTTGCTCCTTAGCAGGAGATATGTGAATTGGTCTCATAATACTGTGGTCACACAGAGAAGCCTCCAATTTATTAGTTAATCATAAGTAACTACCAAATTTGAAAGCTCCCTACAGCTGAATTGCTTTTTAGATGGAAAACTCCAACTCACCTCAGTAATATTGGTAAATCTCTGACAAAGACAGCAACTGTGCAGATGGTTTGTTCAACACATGTACAGTGAGCTTAGTATATTGCATACTGTAAAAGTGCCCAGTGTATATTCAGTAAGACTGCTGCATACCATTCCATCAGAGTTACTACACACACGTGTGCTGGCATTACAGATGCCATTATTTCTGACCAGCATTTCCTGGATAGGTATGTGGGACATGACATTCTGAGAACTTGGGTGTGATGTATCACCGGCACTTACTCTCTCCACAGAGCTGAATCTGGGTCTTCAGTTGTTCTGTATCACAGGAAAATCGTGCAGACCTACCCAGCTCTTCATCATATTTCCGTTCACTTACAAAGTGCTGCAAAAATACAGGCAGGTTAACAGCAATTTGCATTCTGATCAAAAGACCATATGGATGGTATAAAAAAACAATCGATACTCATCTTAAGATCACATTAAGGCTCAGCAATCTCTCGACATTGTCCTGTACACAGGATCTTTATGCAGAACCAAACATTTTCACATCCTTACCAAATGACAATTCTCACAGCCCGGTGATGAGTGGAGTAGTCCCGCATGTGGGAAGTGGGTCATTTCATTTGATCACTGAACCTGAAGCTATCGGGTTTACTTGTTAACCGGGTCTGATAAATGATACACAAAGAGCTCTACTTGTGAAGGGGATAGCTTACACTTCTCTGACAGCATATGCAGACTGCTCAGATGTCCTTTAATGCTTCAAGAAGGTATGTTTTCCCCCCAGAAAGCTAGTTACCCTTTGGTTCATAGTAGGTAGGTAGGAGCAGACTGGGCATTTTAACAATACAGTGCTTTCTTCACATTTGCACAAACAGCTAACATAACCAAACAGAAGCAAATTCCTGACCTTAATTTCGGCCCTGAGTTCAGACAGTTGTGCTTCAGCCATCTGACTGGCTAGGTCCGTCAGTCTCTTCAGCTCTTCAGCTTTCTTCTGCCGAGCAGTCAGAATTTCCACTACCAAATACCAATAGTCAATAATTATTGCTAGGATGCTAAATTGGTCTGTAATTCATTTCTTTTTTGGCATTAACACTACATCATGAGGCAAACACACAAACCACATTTGAACTAAACAGAATATGATGCTGCTTGTGCAGTTTATTTAACCAAACTGCCTAATGTTGAAATGATCTCAAAATAGGATATCTATCACAAAGTAAAAGGTAATGTTTAGATAAACAGGGGCAGCAACACGTTGTTTTCAATTTTCCACTGCCTTAAGTACAAATTCAGGAAGCCTTTCATTTAGACACAGAAAGAAGCAGTACATTTGCTGACACAGCAGCCTATTTCTGAAGACATGCTGCATTTTATGAATACAGGGGCTTTTTAGCTCCCCTGAAAAAAATCTGTTCGTATATGGTTTATGTTTAAATCACAGGCACTGCAATTTTACTTTCAAGTACAGAATATACACAATTGCCATTTCTAGGTCAAAGCACTATTACAAAGGCCACCAGTCCTAATTAAAAAATAACTATTCAATACTGCCCATCTCATATGCTTCTTATAAGGAAGTGGTGAATAGCTACATTTAAAAAGAAAAGATTAACTGTGAGTCACAAAATCACAGTCCATTTACATTCAGGATGATGTGATATATTACAGTTTTGGTAGAAAATTAACTATATGCAAATACCGCTACCTACATGGTGATTTAATGTAAAAGGAACGAATGATTGATTGTCTGGTGGGATCATCACTTATGGCAGAGAAGAAAGACAGTGTCTAAATGTAAAACAATAAGTAATCATAGTCTTTTGTCTAGAGCTTATGCGAATAATCATGGTAAGGGGGTGGCTGCTGCTGTAAAGCTTCATAAGGCCACTGATTTCATTACTGATGTTGAGACTTGGGCTTCTTTGACTTCCTTCCTTTGCCACAGAATTCCGGAGTGGTCCTTACAAGTCTCTTAACCAGCTCATACTTTATAATGCCTTTTTTTTTTTTTTTTTTCCTTTTTAAGGAGAGAATTAATGGTATTTCAGAATTTATTTCTCAACCCACTATATTTAATTGCATGGGAGCTTCTTTTGAAAGTACAGCATAGTTCAGCAAATGCAGGGGAGAGTGGTGTCTGTACAGCTGTATGGGAGCAACCATGCTGCAATAGAAGAGTGTGTGTTGCACAGGGCAGGGTTTACAGAAAGTGAAGGGGTGGCTAGAGTTTCCTCAGACCTGTTGGTTAACCTGTGCCTATATTACCTACTTATCCTAATGACAGGCGTTTATGTTTCTCTAACTGACCTTTTCAATTCCTTTTTGTGGAACATGGTTTACAAGTCTGAGAAACTTTTATCAGATTAAATCTCAGCATGAGATGCCAGCCAAGTATCCAGAAATCACAGAATCACACAGAATCACAGAAATGTCTAGGTTGGAAGAGACCTCCAAGATCACCTAGTCCAACCTCTGACCTAACACTAAACAGTCCTCCACTAAACCATATCACTAAGCTCTACATCTAAACGTCTTTTAAAGACCTCCAGGGTTGAGGAGGTCTTTTAAGACCTCCTTAAGGTTGCCCCTGAGCCTACTCTTCTCCAGGCTGAACAACCCCAGCTCCCTCAGCTGCTCCTTGTAAGACTTGTTCTACACACCCCTCACCAGCTTTGTCGCCCTTCTCTGGACTCTCTCGAGCACCTCTATGTCTTTCTTATAGTGAGGCGCCACACCACCACCCTTGCTGTGCTGCCTGTCCCTTCTGAAGAGCTTATAGCCAGACGTTGCAGCACTCTAGTCATGAGAGTGGTCCCACCACATTTCCGTGATGGCAACCAAGTTGTAGCCTGCCTGCTGCATGATGGCTTCCAGATCCCTCTTGTTTGTTGCCCATGCTGTGTGCATTAGTGTAGATACACTTCAATTGGGCCATTGCCTTATCCCCCGGCCTTGCCATTGTTCCCCCTGGCACACCTCCAACAAGCCTTGTTTCAGCCCTGTCCCCCTTCTAACCTAGCTTAAAGCCCTGCCAATGAGCCCTGCCAGCTCCTGGGCTAGGATCCGTTTTCCCCTTAGAGATAGGTGGGACCTGTCTGCAGCCATCAGGCTGGGCGCCGAGTAAAGCGCCCCATGGTCAAAAAAAAACAAAATTTCTGTGTTGGCACCAGCCTCTGAGCCACGTGTTTATCAGGTGGACTTTCCGTGTCCTGTCTGTACCCCTCCCTGCCACTGTAGGAATAGACAAAAACACCACCTGTACTCCTGCTCCCTCCACTAATCGTCCCAGCCTCCTAAAGTCCTGTCTGATAGCCTTGAGACTTCTTTCTTCAATGTCATCACTGCCAGCCTGGACTATCAAAAGAGGATAATAGAGGGGCGAACCAGGTTGGGAAGCTTTCTGGCAACATCCCTGACCCTGGCCCCAGGGAGGCAGCAGACTTCCCTACGGGTAGGGTCAGGCCGACAAAGAGGGCCCTCTGTTCCCCTGAGAAGAGAGTCTCCCACAACAATCACCCTTCTTTCTTTGTTGGTGCAGGCAGTCCTGAGGCGTGGAGTCAACTTCTTCACCCTAGGCATCCTCCTGGGTACATTTTCCACCTCAACTCTCTCAAGATCCAGGACCTCAAATCTGTTATTTAAGGACACCTGGGAAGGTGGGGCCAGTAGGAGTGGGCGTTGCCCAGGAGGTCGAGCAGGGAAATGATCATTTTGTAAGTTTTCTCAGTATTAACAGTAAGAGGAAGATTACCCACATTAAAATAGTCCTCCATTGCAGCAAAGAGATATGAAAATAAATAATAATGTAAATCTTGGTTAGCATGTTATAGTCCTACAACAACTTCCTACCTCAAGTTTTGAAGGCCTACAGGCCTACAACAGGGTTGAGAGACAGCAGAAATAACACAGTTAAAAGACAGGCAAGGAGAACACCTAATGTCATATGTGGAGTTAGTACAAAAGTAGGGAAGTTGAACCTGCCGTGCGTGAATACAGCACTTAGCATGACTGTAAATAAGAATAAGCTTTACTTTCAAAAAAAAAATGACTATTCTCCCCAGCAAGACTAATGAATTGGCCTTAATATACCATCACCCCTGGACTGTGAATTTTCAAAATATTGTTTATGCAGTTAGGGCTTGGATTTCTGTTTGCTGACATCAGTGGGTGTTTTTCCATTGGTTTTCCTGGGCATGCCCTGTAGCCAATTATGTCAGCCTTCGCAGGTAAAAACCTACTGACACGTTTCCATTCACAGCTCCTCCACAGAACAGCACAGAACTCCAAATCCACATTTACAGCATGTTGGCATTAGAGAAGTTAGCATACAAAATTCAAAACAAACTAATGCCAACTGTTGCTGCAACAACTCATACTTTTTAGTCTCTATGCATATATAACTGCAAGAGACTTAACTGGCAACAGAGGATTGACTTTTTTTTTAATCTCTAACTAATATATGTTTGTGAACTAAAGGAGAGTTCTAAATGCAAATGAAGCATTCATGAATGTTGCATGCATCTGGAACCTCCCCCCCCCTTGGAAGAGTCTTAATCTCACAAATCAATGAAAGATTATATGCATGCATGGCAGTGGTATTTCATCTATCAGGCAAAGAATCATTCTAACAATACTTGGGTTATTCTGTACTTCTTTACTTATTTCTGTTGAAACACATTCCATTGACTATGGGTCCACAAATACCATATCTCTGATGGGATATATGACAGATACTGTGGTATCCTGATGCATGCGTCAAATTGCCCCTCTCCCAACCCACAATACACACACATACATGTACACCCTATGCAAGAAACAGAGACGCAAAAGACTGAAATGAGAGAAACTCCCAAAGATTATTAAGAAAACAGATTCCAGTAAACATCTGTTTTTTGATTTTTCTTGGTCTAATTCATGACAGCTATGCAAAGCCAGAACAACCTGTTCCTCAGTAACTTCCAGCATTCTAACTCATATATATAAGCAAGCAAACACATCAAATAAGAAAATAAAATAAAGTACTCAACAAACCATAGAAATGAGGTGAAAATGTGATCAAAAGCTCTGGTAAGTAAACAGAATGAATAAATATTTTTAATCTAACTTCATGCAAACTTTTGGTTTATCTTAATTTCATAATACTGAAACTTTGATGCATAATCCTTACAGATAGAAACTATACCAAAACACCTAAGAATATGTGTACAATGAAAGATACAGGAACACTGCTAACTGAATTGACGTATTATGTAGATTTTCTGCCAAACAAAACAATTTTTTCCATGACTATACCAGAAGTTCCCTGACACGCTTTGTACTTACTGGCTTCTTCTTTAACTTTATCAATTTCTGCCATTAATGACACTTCTTTGTCTATGATGCTGAAAAAGGAAAAAAAAGAAAACTGCAATTTAATCCATGCTAGATCTCCACCAAAATCAAAAGCTAAAGAAAGGCTTTCAGATACTAGTTATGGCAGTTTTGAAATTAGTAAGATTTTAAAGAAATGGAAGACTACAAAACAACTAGGCAAACTCAGTATATAATTAGTTACAATCAGTGTGTGTTAATTTAAACAAACATTTCACTGGTCTGCCCATTTATCTGCAGAAATGTGGAAGTCATTCTGATATGCTTCTTCCTCACTGCCTAGGCACAGCAGTTCTCAAATGACTAAACAGTCTCTTTTCTAATTAAGCCAGATATACCACTGTTGCTTGCTACCCAAGTTAATACAACTTCATTTTCAGTGCTGTACTAAGAATAAAACAGAATTAAAGCCATGTGGAAAAAGAGCTCCTTCTCTTCCTATAGAGATATCCTTGCAAAATATGTCAGGGTAAAATAAAGTGAATAAGCCTTGAGAGAGGTCAGCTTACTCAACCACCAAAGTCTGGAAAGGATCAGTTACCCTTTCACAGGACCTTTCTGAAGATCTCACAAGCTTCTCCTTTTACAACTCTCTGGTGTGCAATCCCTGACAGCAAACTGATCAAAGTTTTTATCGAAGTGCAAATTGATCAGGCGGATCTACTGAGGGCAGATAGGGGGTCTGGTAAAACGTTCATATCACCAAGCCAGCAACATTATTCAGTGAAATAACAAAACTGCAGAATGCTCTCCAGTGGGCAATGCTCTGGTACACCACTCCAGCTTCCCCTCACAGGATTATTCTTACTCATATTCACATTTAATAAACACCACCAATGTTAATGGTGCTTTTTATGTAAGTGAACTCAAGCAGCTAGGGAGAAACTGCAAAAAGCCAGTCAAACATCACGAGTAAATCTAGGCACGCACTCGAGGGAAGAGTGGAGTTCTCAACAAGCTTTTGTACCCAGTGGAAGACACCAGGACCTAAAAACAGCCACAGGAAATTTGGCTTGGTTTCTGAGACAAACTGCACTGTATCTCCAGAATATGACATACCAAAATCTGACATGAGCATGGCAAGTAGAGCTGGCTCAAGATTTCTCAGCACCCTAAATCACACACAACATTGCTATACCACACACCCTGCAGCATCTAATCTGAACTTCAAGATGGCACAGTGTGCACTTGTGAACACAGAGGGCTTCTGAGGATCAGTGAGATGAGGGTTGAGGTACGAGCTGAACACATTCAGGTAGGTGAGAGAATGGGAAGATTGAGAGAAAATTAAGTAGTCTATGGGTTTTAAAGCAGGCTCTAGGCTTTTGAAGAGCTGTGGATGAGGATGAAACTTTCTCTTTGCTCAGGTTATAACACCAACCTTATTGCTCACAGGCCTCTTCTCAGCAGTCCTGGCTATCAGGGGAGGTCCCAGTCAATTGGCAGCTAGCAAACATGATGCCCATCTACAAGGGCCAGGGGGCAGACCCGGGGAACTATAGGCCTGTCAGTTTGACCTCAGTGCCAGGGAAGCTCATGAAGCAGATTATCTTGAGAGTCATCATGCAGCACTTGCAGGGCAAGCAGGCGATCAGGCCCAGTCAGAATGGGTTTATGAAAGGCAGGTCCTGCTTGACAAACCTGATCTTCTATGATAAAGTGACACGCTGGGTGGATGAGGGAAAGGCTGTGGATGTGGTCTACCTTGACTTCAGCAAGGCTTTTGACACCGTCTCCCACAACATTCTCCTCAAGAAACTGTCTGCTCTTGGCTTGGACTGGCGCACGCTTCGTTGGGTTAGAAACTGGCTGGATAGCCGGGCCCAAAGAGTTGTGGTGAATGGAGTGTGTCGATCTGCTTGAGGGTAGGAAGGCTCTGCAGGAGGATCTGGATAGGCTGCACTGATGGGCTGAGGCCAAGTGTATGAAGTTCAACAAGGCCAAGTGCTGGGTCCTGCACTGGGGGCGCAATAACCCCAAGCAGAGCTACAGGCTGGGAGATGAGTGGTTGGAAAGCTGCCAGGCGGAGAAGGACCTGGGAGTGATGGTTGATAGTTGGTTGAACATGAGCCAGCAGTGTGCTCAGGTGGCCAAGAAGGCCAACAGCTTCCTGGCTTGCATAGGAAGCAGTGTGGCCAGCACGGCTAGGGAAGTGATTGTCCCCCTGTACTCAGCTCTGGTGAGGCCGCACCTCGAGTACTGTGCTCAGTTTTGGGCCCCTCACTACAAGAAGGACATCGAGGTGCTTGAGCAACTCAAGAGAAGGGCGACCAAGCTGGTGAGGGGTCTGGAGAACAAGTCTTACGAGGAACAGCTAAGGGAGCTGGGCTTGTTCAGCATGAAGAAAACGAGACTCATGGGCGACCTTATTGCTCTCTATAGGTACCTTAAAGGAGGCTGTAGTGAGATAGGGATTGGTCTATTCTCCCATGTGCCTGGTGACAGGACGAGGGGGAATGGGCTTAAGTTGCGCCAAGGAGTTTTACGTTGGATGTTAGGAAGAACTTCTTTACTGAGAGGGTTCTGAGGCATTGGAACAGGCTGCCCAGGGAAGTGGTGGAGTCACCATCCCTGGAGGTCTTTAAAAGACATTTAGATGTAGAACTTAGGGATATGGTTTAGTGGTGGACTGTTTAGTATTAGGTCAGAGGTTGGACTCTGTGATCTTGTGATCTCTTCCAACCTAGATGATTCTGTGATCTTTGCTCCTGGCATCCAGGGATCTGCAGTTCCCTTATATTGCACCTGAAACAGGCTCAAGACACTGTCTTATATTTTGTAAGATGGACAGGTGTGTCAAGATTTTCTTTCAAAATAACATACAAAATTAACGATCTATCTGCATGGCCTCCAAAACTAAAAAAGACTGAGACAGTAGAATCTACTTTAGAAAGCTCTGAAATCCACCTTTGCAAGCTTCGCAAAAATATGAGAATGAAGCAAGTATCTGTAAAGGACAAAGGGGCAAGAAGGGGGAATTACGCATCTCGTTTCATGAAATTCCCTCCATTTTCATGAGATCCACCTGCTTCTACCCTAGCTGAGTATTTGTGGAAATTCCAAACCGCTGGAGGCAGCAAGAAGCAAACAAGCAGTCTCCTCTCCTGGTGCTGCAGCTATGCAGCCAAGTAGCTACCCTGAGACCAGAGCTGCTTGCTTAGATCCTCCTAGGCCCTCTAGAAATATGGGCAAGGCTTGGTAGCCTCAGCAGAAATGCTGCTCTTTGAAGGTACCTGAAAAAAACACTGGGCCCCAGGAAACCTAAACTTTTGACAGAACATTTTTTTTGTGCACTAAACAAGGTTATGGACTGGATCATGTGACCGACAGGTAAACAAAATATTAGAACAAACTGCAAGAAGATTTGAAAATCTGCTCTTTAGGGGCATAAGGTCTACAAAAAGTCAGCTGGCAGACACATGGTGGTGGTTTTATCGTGCCAGGCAGCTAAACACCACAACTGCTCTCTCACTCCCCCTCCTTAGATGAGGAGGGGAAGAAGTAAAGTAAAGAACAACTCACAGGTTGAGATAAAGATAACTTAATTAAAGTGAAATAATAATAATAATAATTAAGGAAAGATTATTATTAACAATTTAACTAAAGGGAAAAAAGGGAAAGGGAAAAGGGAAGGGGAAAAGGAAATAAGGGAGGAAAACAAACAAAACAAGTAACGGCTATGTGGAAGTGCAGAGAAAAGAAATTACTCTCTACTTGCCACAAATGAGCGATGCTTGACCATGTCGTTGAAGCAGGGCCTCAACGCACATCGCTGGTGTTCGGGAGGAGGCCCAACGTTTTCACGAGAGCCCATCCCTCCCTTCTTCCAGTTTCCACCTTTTATTGCTGAGTGTGACATCATATGGTATGGAACATCCCTTTGGTTGGTTTAGGTCAGCTGCCCTGGTGATGTTTCTCTTCTCACTTTTTTGCCCACCCCCCTAGGAGGGTTAGAGAGAGTCCTGATGCTGCACAAGCACTGCTCAGCAGCAGACACAACACTGGTGGGATACCACTGCTGTTCTAGCTACAAGTGCAGAGCACAGCACTGTATGGGCTACTGCAGGGAAAGATAACATCCCAGCCAGACCCAGTACACATGTAGACAGAAAGCTAATGAGGACTGCCTGGAAATGCAGAGAGAAGCAGCACAGGAACTCTGCTCAGTAGTGTAAAGCAATAGCAGTCCTGGCTTTTCCAGGCATCTGCCATACAATAACTATCATGTCACTAACAAAGGCAGCTCTGCATCTAGTGCCACTGAATCTGGACTACAGGAAAAATAAACTATTATCTTTCCAGTTTACCAAGTAGGAATCCCAGTAAGGGGATGCCTATGTTCACTCAGCTCTCCAACTATGAGCACTGGCAGTATTGCTCATCATCCAGCACTGAGTTATCACAGGTACAAATATGTTCTTTTAAATGAGTCCTTCCCCCATTTAACCACTGCTTTACTTTGATTTCAAATTAGAGAACAATTGAAAGTTGGCTTTATCTTCCCCAAACATTTATCACATGCCTCCTAGTTGTCCTCTTGTCCAAGTCCATTACCAGCATTATGTCAATGTTTTGCCCCCAGTATGCTGAAGCTCTCAAGTGCTTTTTGTTCACTGTGTATGCTGGTTTTCATGTTCTTTATAAAGCATTCGACATACTAAAGTGTTTAAGATGCAAAGAGTAGAGGTGGCTAGTCTTTGTTTGTCCAGTTCTGCGCAGTGTTAATTAAAGCTGGCCCCTACTACTACAGGGTACTTTCCGCTTGTGGTTGGAAGCAGACTGTATGGGCAAGTAGGAGCTGTTTCTTTTCAATATGTGAAAATGATTTGCTGGCAAGAGATGCTATGAGGAACTGTGGCTCCTTTTGTACTTTACACATTTCTCTTGGATTTCATGGGGCTCTCTTTTTATCCCTAAGATCATTACTCAGCCTCTGTAGAAAAGTGAGAACACAATTACAGCACATGGGTTTCAACCTTGGCAACAAATACCTCAAATGCACTAGTGAATAGGGAATTCACTTAGCTTTACTGACCTTCCCCTGCATCTTAAACCGTGTTTAGAATTCTCCTTTTCCTGCCCTACATATGTGACATGGCTACATTCTGACAGATTTTGCATCCAAGCAAAATATTGCAATACTGGAGCAGTTTATGTTTTCATTCACACAGAGGTATGCCCGATAGCCATGCCCCACAGCTAGATATAATAAGAAACACTGGCTCAGGCAGAACTGTTAGTACTGTTCCTCATAGCTTTCAGGTGCACACGGTAGTCCAGGAAAGAGTGCCCCTTCAGGTTGCTCTGCCCAGCTCTCTCTTAGCCTTGGGGAAAGTAATGCCATAGCAGGCTCTGCAAGAACAGGGTGTGAAGAGGATGCTAGGTCACAGCAGAAGCACATACACACACGATACTGCAGAAGATTTCTCAGAGAATGGGGCACCTGTCCAGTCTAGCCCATGGTCTGTAAAAATGTTCTGATATCTTCTGGCACAAGAAGCAGTGCATTAAAAGCAAGTCATTATCACTTCTGGGCATACAGAGAGAATTACTCCAGTTGGCAGCTCTTGAAAGGCTCTTCAAGAAAGAGAAAGAGCCCACTGCAGTATTTTTAAACAAAATGTCTCCCTGGGATTGTTTTTTTGGCTCTATTTCTTTAAAAAGAAAAATTGGGAAGCAAGCATCGCATTATTTTTTTTTTCCAACTAGTTACAGCACATGTGCTCCATACCACTCCTTTTTTAGATTGCGGAAAGGTAGTATGCACTGTTTTGCCAAGTAGGTGACTTTTTAAACAGCAGCACAACACTGACTGTGTGTGTTCACAAGTAATTTCCTTCTACTGGTCCCGTCAAACTGCAAAATACTGAGACAGAGACAAGAACTTCCACTGGCAACTGTCACTCAACAGTTTCTGCTGCTAAAAGGAGAATTTTTTGAGGCTCTCTGCTGAAGTTTTCAGGATGTCTTGGGCCACATGTAGTATTCATTTATCT
The DNA here is from genome assembly GCF_009819795.1 of Aythya fuligula. NCBI lineage: Eukaryota > Metazoa > Chordata > Aves > Anseriformes > Anatidae > Aythya > Aythya fuligula. The sequence continues at coordinate 386,843 of NC_045564.1, forward strand.
CCATATTAATACTTCCATGTGATACCTGAGGGTAGGTGGAAGACTTGTCATCTTTGCAATTCTTTACCATCTGTGACTGGCAAAACAATGTCAATGTTAAAAAATGAAGACTCAATAGACAATCTAAAAATATTACTGACTCCTGAAATACAGGAGTCAGTACTAAATGCAAAAATGTCACAAAAAGGGGCTTTTATCCTACTGTCAAAATGAAGAAAACCAAAAACAAGCCCAAGAGCGACAACAAAAGGCAGTGTGCATTTCAGCATTCAGCTGCAACACAAGACTAAAGCTTGACTGCACAGCTTCACTGAAACTCCTCAGGTGGTTGGTGACAGCTGTAACAGGAACTAGTTACATTCCCATCCAGTTTGCAGTATTGAGCCCATTCAAGTAACCCCTGCAGTTCTGAGCACAGAAAGCGCTTAGTTGCTGTTGTACATTGATCTGTTATACATGCCAACCAGCCCACACTTCAGCAGTAACTGGGGGTTGCAGGTTTCCCCAAGAACTCGGGAGAAGCTTTAAAATCACTACCACAAAAGAGACCAGATATCATTGCCATGCTGGCACCCCTCCCTAGCCTCTAACAACCCTTTGTTTACTCCACTGCCTTCTTGGAAGAACAGTTAACTGAATTTCTTCATTTCCGTTGACAGATAGGTTGATTGTGCCACAGTAAAACTCCCATGCTCAAGGAAGGGGATAAAAATGCAAGAGACTGAGAGGTCACTTAATTACCTTATTCTCCCACTACCATTAGTGATGCTTTGTTCAACTTTTAAGTAACGAAGTTGCTTTGTAAATAACACAAACAAAACCTTCCAGCCCAGGAATACAATGCATTGACCATATGAGGTCTGAAGATATAGTATCATTGACTCTGGTGATTACTACTCAAATGCAGTGAATTTACAATAGCTGGCAGAGAGTTTTTTTTATTAATTAAGCAGCAGAGACAGCTCTTCACATCTTTTTCAGAGATTGTGTCACCAGATCATATTAAACATCCTAGAACTGTTTTTAATTTTACCAAAGGTGTTAAGTTACACCTTTTGCTGTTCAAACCAAATTTTTTCTTTATAAATTCAAAGAAAAACTTCAATATTAGACTAAAGAGCTGTAGAAGGCAACATAGCCCAGATGCAGATTTCCATAAACATGTCTTGACATTATTCTCTCCTTGTTGTATGTAATGTCATGCTATGTGCACAAAATGGCTTTGTGAGGCCTGACTCTTTGGAGCACAGATCCATTACATTCTAGAGCTTCTGGTATACTCTACTCCAGCAATTTAGACACTAAAGTTGGTAGGAGAAAGAATTAAGTGAAGTATATTCAAAAAATTTTCAGGCTATTTTTCATCATTTTAAGTCTATTTGGATTTACACACACTTTTGAGGTCATTCCCCACCTCCCCTGCCATTAACCTCTCCTATTAAGTAACGTTTTAACTAATGTTTTAGTACAAGGCAATATATTTCAGTATTTTTCAGGCTAAAACATGAACTTTTACAAAATAAACAATTTCAGTTCTGAATACAATAATATAGCCTCTCCCCATGCATTCTTAAATCAGGATAGAGTACGACAAGCCTATTCCACAACCCAAGTAACTATCTTTAAAGATCTAATGAACTGTGACTGCCTGAAAACAAGATTAGACATATGACATGTTATGTTTTTAACAGGTACAGAAAAACTGAGAGCAAGTGGAAACTATACAGCAAAAGAGACCCAGCTATCAGTATACTCAGACAAAATGCCAGAGCTGCCAACATAAATAGTAAATATAAGATTTCTAAAATCCCAGGAGAATACCTCTACAAAAGAGTTTTAAAGAAGAGAAAAACTACAAAAAGTCCCACAGACAGAATTTTTGGGAAAGTTTAATTTGCTTAGCTACGCTGCCACTGAATGTGTATTAGCTCAAGATGGATCACATTGGAAAAAAATCCCACTATGTTTTTTTCCCTTCCTAAGCACTGCAGTTTTGTCTGCCTTTGTGTATGTAAACATGCACACATGAATGTATTACTGTCTGGTTGCTAAGGAGTTTCTTAATGGCATCACTTTTTTTTTTTTTTTTTTTTTTAAATGAAAACAAACACTGCAAACAGGGTTTAAAACCATCAATATCAGTGACCTGCATGAGCCCCTTATTCTCAGGTGGTGCTGGTGGATCTCAAGCTGATTTACTTACCAGCTGTGTAATTCTGCAAAAGCAGCTTTGATCTTCTTCACTGAATTATCTACTTCCTCTTTGATCATCATGCGGTATCTAGTTAGAGAAACAGTGCAACGCTGCAAATCTTTTACTGATTTCTCAATGTTTGGCCCTAAAATAGAAAACAAAAACAGCACAAAGTCAGAAAGGTGTTTTTGACTTTTCTGAATGAGGAAGAATGAATAGCTCAACATGTTTTTTGCCCACATTAAGATGAAGTCACAGAATCACAGAATTTCTAGGTTGGAAGAGACCTCAAGATCATCGAGTCCAGCCTCTGACCTAACGCTAACAGTCCCCACTAAACCATATCCCTAAGTTCTACATCTAAATGTCTTTTAAAGACCTCCAGGGATGGTGACTCCACCACTTCCCTGGGCAGCCTGTTCCAATGCCTCAGAACCCTCTCAGTAAAGAAGTTCTTCCTAACATCCAACGTAAAACTCCTTGGCGCAACTTAAGCCCATTCCCCCTCGTCCTGTCACCAGGCACATGGGAGAATAGACCAATCCCTATCTCACTACAGCCTCCTTTAAGGTACCTATAGAGAGCAATAAGGTCGCCCATGAGTCTCGTTTTCTTCATGCTGAACAAGCCCAGCTCCCTTAGCTGTTCCTCGTAAGACTTGTTCTCCAGACCCCTCACCAGCTTGGTCGCCCTTCTCTTGAGTTGCTCAAGCACCTCGATGTCCTTCTTGTAGTGAGGGGCCCAAAACTGAGCACAGTACTCGAGGTGCGGCCTCACCAGAGCTGAGTACAGGGGGACAATCACTTCCCTAGCCGTGCTGGCTACACTGCTTCCTATGCAAGCCAGGAAGCTGTTGGCCTTCTTGGCCACCTGAGCACACTGCTGGCTCATATTCAACCAACTATCAACCATCACTCCCAGGTCCTTCTCCGCCTGGCAGCTTTCCAACCACTCATCTCCCAGCCTGTAGCTCTGCTTGGGGTTATTTTGCCCCAGGTGCAGGACCCAGCACTTGGCCTTGTTGAACTTCATACACTTGGCCTCAGCCCATCAGTGCAGCCTATCCAGATCCTCCTGCAGAGCTTTCCTACCCCCGAGCAGATCGACACACGCACCTAACTTGGTGTCATCTGCAAACTTACTGAGGGTGCACTCAATGCCCTCGTCCAGATCATCGATGAAGATATTAAAGAGGACCGGCCCCAGCACCGAGCCCTGGGGGACGCCACTAGTGACCGGCCTCCAACTGGATTTGACTCCATTCACCACAACTCTTTGGGACCGGCTATCCAGCCAGTTTCTAACCCAACGAAGCGTGCGCCAATCCAAGCCAAGAGCAGACAGTTTCTTGAGGAGAATGCTGTGGGAGACGGTGTCAAAAGCCTTGCTGAAGTCAAGGTAGACCACATCCACAGCCTTTCCCTCATCCACCCAGCACGTCACTTTATCATAGAAGGAGATCAGGTTTGTCAAGCAGGACCTGCCTTTCATAAACCCATTCTGACTGGGCCTGATCGCCTGCTTGCCCTGCAAGTGCCGCGTGATGACTCTCAAGATAATCTGCTTCATGAGCTTCCCTGGTACTGAGGTCAAACTGACAGGCCTATAGTTCCCCGGGTCTGCCCTCCGGCCCTTCTTGTAGATGGGCATCACATTTGCTAGCCGCCAGTCAACTGGGACCTCCCCTGATAGCCAGGACTGCTGATAAATGATGGATAGTGGCTTGGCCAGCTCCTCTGCCAGTTCCCTCAGTACCCTCGGGTGGATCCCATCCGGCCCCATCGACTTGTGCACATCCATGTGCCGTAGCAGGTCACCAACCATTTCCTCATGGATAATGAGGGCCACGTTCTGCTCCCCATCCCCTTCCACCAGATCAGAGTACTGGGTATCCAGAGAACAACCGGTATTGCCGCTAAAGACTGAGGCAAAGAAGGCATTAAGCACCTCAGCCTTCTCCTCATCTTTTGTAACAAGGTTTCCCCCCGCATCCAGTAAAGAATGGAGATTCTCCTCAGTCCTCCGTTTTGCATTGATGTATTTGTAGAAGTCCATCAGCCCAGATTTTCCATAGTTGTTCTTCTGTGCTCTTCAATTCTTAAACATGTATGTTCATATTCATTAACCCAAATCATGTAACTGTTAAAATAGCCATGATAATTCAAATAATTTTACTCTCACTTTCCAACACATCTCTTCCTCACATTTGCTTTTTTCTTAGAGACACCAGCTTTCTGATCACCTTAGTACACAGCGACTGAACAAAGGGACTTGCTTTACCTCTTTTTTTGACTGAATCATCTGGCTTTGTTTCAGGTTGGGTTGTAGCATTGGGTGATTTAACTGAGGAAGATTTTGACTTTGGCCTGCTTAGGTTACTCTGGTGCTGAACTGTTGACCGAAGAGGCTCGTGCTGTTCTACTCCATTCATAGTCTTTGAGCTTAATTCTACAGATACTTTCTGCTGTTCATGTTCTTTGTCTGCAATAGAATATTAAGGTACAAGAAAGAGAGTTAACCAGATTCTCTAGCAGGTCTTGACTCCCTGTAGAAAAACATCACACAAAAAGCAGCAACTGAAGATGTTCAAGACAGAGAAAGATGGAATAATGGCAAGAGGTAGAACTGAATTAAATGTAATAAAACCACATATCCTCCCCTATAATTTTCTAGCACATTAGAAGGAAACACCAGCTTTTCTGCATTCCTCCTTTCTGCTCCCTGAAGTCCCTTCCATACAGCCAAGATTCTATATCTTGGAAGGACCTCATCTCACAGACTGAGATGGCATTAGCAAGCTTCAGCCTCATGTTCCTCATGGGGAAGAAAGCATAACAGGCTGTCAGCAGAGACCTGGCTGTGATCCTTCCATGCTGTGGGCTGTCTGAAAGCAACAGTGAAATGCTGACAGTAACATTAACTTGATAGGGAAGGAATGAAAACAAATATGACTGACAATGGCAAAACAAAGGAGATTACAGTACCAAAGGGACCAATGTGAGACAGGTATTCTTTGGACTCACTTCAGCATTTCAAATGGCTTTAGCAGTGTTTGATTTGCTCAAAAACTTTGAAGACACTGCTTCTGGCCTCTGAGGGATCCTGTTCACCCTTCTAGTCTATTTAGTTCTATGTATGTTTCATAATATATATAGGCTGCTTTTGTCCTTAAGCTAGCTGCAAGACCAGAATTCTAGCACAACTGAAAGCATTGTAGAATTTTTTTTTTTTTTTTTTGTATCTACACTACACAAATTCCCAGGAATTTATTTTACTTCTGAAAGGTAAACTTCCAAAATATTAAAATTTTACCTCTTTCTCTCAATTTCCCTTCCATTCTCTCTCTCTACCTCCCTAATCTTTCATTCTCTGTTCATAGAATGGTCAATTACTAGTTTTCACATATGCCTAAGAGTTTTTAAAAAAATAAAGTTATGGTAATATGTATTATCTTTGTCAACTGTAAAAACGAGAAAAAATCTGAGGCTCTTCTTGCCCTTTGTATGTATAAATCTGGATTGTGTCACACCAAAGAGAAAAAAAAAGGAAGACAACCCCAATACTACAGGAAAAGATCACAGACAGCGCGGGTATGAGTTCTTGCATTCAGGTCTGTTATGCCCTAAAAAACACTTCATGTGCACGGACAAATCAATCTAGGCATCTTTATTGATGCACGTGTCATTTAAAAAAGCACCTCTAAGAAATTTGACATGGCAGATGAATTGTATATAATTATCACATAATATGGAGGAAGAGAGCAAACAAATCTTTACATGTTGCAAAATAAGTTGTAAGAATACTTTTAATATTATGGAAATGCAGAATATTCCTGCTTACAGCATATTCTATCCAAAGTAAGTATGAGTTTTTAGCAAGGGTATGGAGTATCTCTGACCTTCCACCCAGTTCTTAGGACAAAATTCTTGGTAAGTAGTTCTGCAATTTGGTTTTTCTGTGTTACTGAGTGTTTATTTAATTGTACAGAGGTTGGCACCCCTGAAGTCCTCTGGAAGCAGCGGAGAATTCATTTCAGGACAATTCTCTATTTGGGACGTTGCCTTAAGATGAGTTTCAACAGCTGTATTGCTATCATGGAAAAAGGGATTTCAAGGAAAATTATTTTAATGCAGTCTTATGTACTGCTTAAGACACAGGAAGAAAATGCAGCAGCAATAATCTGACACTCCCTAGGTGTCAGAAGTTTGAAACGTGAAGAGCTGAAACATCATTGAGTACTGACAGCAATTAAAGAAAATATGAGATTTACAAAGTGACACTTAAAAGCAAAAGCTTTCAGAGTTTTTCACTCAGAAAAGGTTTGTTTTCATTGGTATTACTGTAATCATAACTCTGTATCTACTGGAGCCCAACAAGGAAGAACTTTGTTACTGTCCCCCAGAGCTTCAGAATCAGTATCTAGACCCTCATAGAAACACATACATACTTTGAAGCTATCAGAGTGTCTTCCCCCAACACTAAGGCCTTCCTTTCCCTCCTACGGAAAGCCAGTGGAGATCCACTGTGACTAGTCAGTTCAGGGAAGGTAAGAAAAAAACGAACAAGTCTGAAGAAGGCAATAAAGAAATTCTGTAATGTGCATCAGACCCATACAGCCTAAAAATTATTGTCCTAGATAAGGGACTTGATCACTTCTGTCATCATCTAACACTTTCTAACCCCGTATTCTTCTGTATTTATATCATAATAGTCTGCATCAGCTGGGCCTCTCTAATTACAATTTGGACCTTTTCTCTTAAAAGAAGAAAAAAACAACAAAACATTTTTTGCAAGGATACATGTTGCAAGGCCTTCTGTGCCCAGATCTACTTGTATGGCTTTAATTAATAAATACATTTTACACAAACATCTCTTTGATTTCCTTTCATTATGTTCTACTTTGTGGCAATAAAAAAAAAAAAACTATGCTATTTATGTAAATGGGCTTTTCTATTGCCAATTAAAAAGGTGTCTTGTGCCAGATGAACTAACCTGTGATTTCTGGACAGACCGGCACTGATGCTACAAATCTTGAGCCTTTGTTCTCAAGAGAAGCAGCTTCCAGTTTCTCATTGGCAGAATCGCTGCAAGAGTTGTCCTTAGAGCATCCATTCAGATGGCAGCCATATACTCCCTGGGGCTCTTGAGATGCCTTCTCAGGCCCATCATTCTTATTTTTAGGATCCTTATTGCCCTGGTGCTGTTTAGATTTGCTTCTTTTTCTCCTATTGTTCTAAAATTGAGAAATATTGCAAGAACAGACATTACACACTGCAGCTCCTATAAACTCAACATATAAATATAAACATAAAATCATCAATACGCTTAAAATGTCATGCAAGTGGCATTCAGTGTAATGCTATTTACAGCCCATTGGTGTTATATAATGCATTTTATCTGTTTAGCTGAAAATAAGAATGGCTTCAAATAAAAACTAAAGACCCAAACTGTTTTTCCTCCTCCCTCCACACAGAACAATTACAATGCAAAATAGTAACAGAGCCTGTGCTAAAATAATGCTCAAAATATTTACAGTCAACTTGCACAAACAGTTCCTAACCACAAAGGGCACATCCACTCAGTAACACAGACAATATCTGAAGGCATCTGTCTTGTCAAATTATGGTGGCTTTACCCTGCTGGGCAGCTGAGCTCCACCACAACTGCTCTCTAACTCCCCTCCTCAAAGAAAAAGCGAGAGAAAATATGATGGAAAGGGTTCAAGGGTTAAGACAAGATCACTCACCGATTATTGTCATGGACAAAACAGACTCAGCACAGGGAGATTTATACAATCTATTGCCTATCACTAGTGGATTAGAACAGTGAGAAACAAAATCAAACTAAAACCACCTTCTCCCATACAATCCCTTTCTACACTCTCCCTGAGTGGCGCAGGGAAATGGGGGCTGTGGTTAGTCCCTGATGCTTCGTCTCCGTCGTTCCTTCATAGTCTCTCTCTTGCCCTGCTCCACATGGGGTCCCTCCCACAGGATGCCATCCTATCCTGTGAGAGGTTACCACAGGCAGCAGCTTTTCAAGAGCTGTTCCCACATGGATCTGTAACACAGGGTCCATCCCCCAGGAGCAAACTGCTCCAGCATGGGCCCCTCATGGGCAGCAGCTCTCCCCAGGCCCCCTGCTCCTGCATAGGCTCCTCTCCACGGGCTGCAGCTCCGGCCTGGGGCCTGCTCCTGCGGGGGCTCTCCATAGGCCGCAGCCTCCTGCTCCACAGGGGGCTCCTCCACAGGCTGCAGCGTGGAGACCCTGCTCCATGTGGGACCCATAGGCTGCAGGGGGACAGCCTGCTTCACCAGGGGCCTCTCCACAGGCTGCAGGGGAACTTCAGCTCTGGCACCTGGAGCACCTCCTGCTTTCCTTCTGCACTGACCTTGGTGTCTGCAAGGCTGTTTCTCACTCTCCTACCTACTGTTGTGCAGCAGTCCTCCCCTGCCCTTTCTTAAATCTGCTCACAGAAGCCCAACCAGCATCGCTCACTGGCTCAGCTCTGGCCAGCAGCATGTTCCCATGTTCCTTTTGGAGCCATCTGGAGTTGGCTCTGATCTGATGTGGGGCAGCTGCTGGGCTCTGCTCACAGAGGCCACCCCTGCAGTCACCCTGCTACCAAGCCCTTGCCATGTAAACCAAATAAAGAAGTATAATGTGACCAGAGGACAGGTTAGCCACTGATACTGTGGTTCTCCAAAGTGGTGCCTCCAGGACTGCAACTCACAGGGCAGCCTCCCGGCACAGCTCAGAATGTATATCCTAAACATATACTTAAAGTATCTGACTTGAGAGCTTCCCTAATATGTGACCTCTAATTGATGACTACTATGCATATATTATTCTTACATCCAGCAGAAAAACCTCTAGCATTAAGTGGCTGTTACTCTGCAGGATACAATAGCATATTAGAAGTGGTTGTGGTGCACATGAGCCGTTTTAGGATTCATTCTGTACTTGTCTAGAGCCTGGCTTCCACAAACACATGCTGTCCAAGAAACTCGCTCTGAACACTGAGCAAGAGAGACAGCAACAGATGAACAAGATTAAAAATAATGCACACATTTGGTTTCAAGTATTCCGAATACAAGCATGGATGAAGTCATCTATGTCATCTGTGTTAGCAAAGGCAGACAAAATAAAACTACTACATTTAGCTACAGATGGCTGATAAGTAGTCCAAATGTTTTGCTTCTCAAGAGCAAGATCTTACCTTCTTTTTCCCTGTCATATTCCATTCTTTTAGAACCTGAGTTGCACTGCCTAGGGAAAGAAAAGATAAAACATTTCAACAAAAGCTCTGCTATGAAAAAGCATCAATGTGTTCAGGAACAATTTCTAGCCTCCTTCCTGGGCAGCATTTCCATGTGTTGCAAGTTTTCTCACGTTGGGAGAATAAAATGAGAACTGCTGCCTCTCCTTTTTACTTACCAGTTTTAGCTGATTACACTATGCATAGTGGACAGGCCACTTAACACTACTGCTTTTTATGCTCTTCATTTCACAAAGTAATTAAGTGGGTGCCTAACTTGAAGCACTAGCATAAGCTTCAGGAAAAAAAAAAACAAACACACCAATGCTCAAATTTCTTGCCTAAAAGGAAGACATCTCAGTAAACTTGTATAACACTAGGTAAACACCAGTATATTTTCTTGAACACATCTACAAAGGAGCTGAACAGAACTTCTGCTTACGCCCATTTAGGTAAATACTAACATGACAAATAAAACATTTTAACTGCTTTTTTTTTTTTTTAAACTCAAATTTCACATAAAGATACAAAACGCATAACAAAAACAGCACCTGCATGCCACTCCAGATTCAAAGCAAGATAAGCTCTGATCTCAGAAAACTGAATTTGAACATTTCTTGATTCAGCCTGCAGCAATTCTGAGAGTGATATTAAATGGATGTAGCTCAGCCTTTGCACTCAGCATAGCTGTCCCCATGTTTTTCACTGTACGTAGCAACAGGTTCTCTGTGATTGTAAAATAGTTTCATCTTAGCAATTTTCATCACTCATGTGAAAATACATTTGAAGCGCTATTTATATTTAGTATATTCACAGTGGCTGCTGAATGGACACACTTTTCTGTTGCCATTTCACTCAGTGCTTAAACAACTCTGGATTTTGTCTTTGAAATAAGGGTGCACTGTTTCCAGATGGTGACAAATATTGGCTGTTGTCAAATACTCATTTGCAAAGACTTCTAAACTCAAGGCACAAGGATGATCAACTAAATTACATTTAAACAAAGACAGTCTGAACTCAGGTTATACTACCTTGCACTTTTTTTAATACTTTTTTTTTTTTTTTTCTAAAAAAAACTCTTGCAAGGCTTGGTTTTTATTTTTATTTTTTCCTTGTAGCAGAGGATATGTGGCTAGAAAAGCACTTCCCCTCAATACCCTTAAGTTATTTGATATTGCTGAATGAGAGAAATACTTTTTCACTTTTGATTTGCACTGAGGTACCAGTACCTTTTGTCTTGAAACAAAAATGCACTGTCTCTCTTTGCTGGAAAACTTCAAATAGTTTGGGAAACATCTGAAGTGTTGGAACAAGAGCCTCTGGGACACACATGCAACTCTGGGATTCTGTAATGCTTTAAGTTTTTTTTTTTTTTTTTTTTTTTTTTTTTTTTTTTTTTTTTTTTACTAAAAATAAAGGAAGTTCTGCTGGCATTTGAGGAGGGCATTGGAATAGCAGACACCATGAGACTTCTCACACACTTATGGGAGGCAACACAAGGTTTGAAGTCATTGGGAACAACTCAAAGACCACAAATAAGCAACAGTAACGTAAGACAATTAACTGAATGAAAGGAACTTAATGAATTAACCATGTAGCAACTCTCCACTACTTTCCTCAGGATATATATTACAGGAAAATAAAGTTACTGTTAAATGCATCACATTTTTCCTTTGCACTTTTGTCCACCTGCACACTCTGATTTCAATAAACCTTTCAGAATATGTCTATGCACTACCTGAATCAAGAAGCACCATATAGATCCGGTGCATTTGTGAATAGTCCAGTTTGCCTGCACCTGATTTCTGCATATCTTTGTGATTCCAAGTACACGATGTTTTTGACTGCTACATTTCAGTAAATTAATCCAAACCAAAATCAAAACTACTCTGAATTAAAATAGATAAGCAATTTGGTGAAATACCCATAATGATTCTGTAAGTTTCAGCATCACCAAGCTATATGTGCAGCCTCAGGGTCCACTTGCTTTTTAAGATATACTGGGCTTCTGAGACTACTGAACTTCTAGTACTTTTTAAGCCTCCCTCAGACACAAGAATTTCAAGAGGATTTCCTCCTGTTATGTTATAATTCCTGCAAAAAGTTTCTTACAGGCTGCAGGGAATGTTCAAAATCCTTGCCCTTACATATTTATCAGTAAAGTGTTATTTAAATACAAGTGACCCTTTACAAGAGACAGTTTTATGGTGCAAAACGCAAAAGCCAGATACAGATTTAGAGCATCTCAAATGTGCAATGGAGACTTGGTTCAGCCATTACAAATATTGAGGCTATTTGCAAAATTCAGGTTGAGGTTTGAATGTTAACGTATGCATCAAGTTCAGAGGTTTAGGGATCCAGTAATCTGATTCAGAACCCTCCCCAATTTGTATTAGTAGTCTATCTTCAGCAGTGAATCATATTCCAACATATTCACTTTAAAGAGCATTAGCTTTCACACAGAACAAAGAAGGTTGGCAACAAGAATGGCACCCAAAAATGGCAATTTCAGAGAGAAAGATAAACATCCAGGTCGCACTCATATTGTGAAGAAACAAAGATGCAGTCAGAGAGATCAACTACAAAAAAAAAAAAAAGTTTTCTGGCAAGGTCACAGTCATCTGAATTTCAACAGAACAAAACAGATTTTGACCCACTACAGACAATGAACACTTTAGCATGCAGTTATGTCTCATGCCTTAGTGAAAAAAGTACACTATACTCACCATCCATAAAAGCCTGAACAGCCTTGTCTACATTGTTATCAAACTGTTGTAACACCAAAACTATTTCATTGTTGCTTTTGTTTGGAACAATTGATCGGATTGCATTGATCTGGAAGGAAAAAAGGGAAGACAGTAATATGCAGGTTTATCACTATCATGTAGAAAACACTGTAACCGTGCAAATGCACGCTTATATAAATACTTACGATATCCAACAATACTGTTTTATACTGATATGTTCTCCATATCCAGCCCATGCAATTAAAGGAAACAATTTTAAGAGACCAAACAGACAACTGGTACCCAGTAAGCCTGAAGCTAAATCCCTCAGTCACAGCTGGAGAAATCATTTAACTAAACTGACATAATTTGGCCTTAGGTTTCTTTCTCAAATGTTCTATTCTGCTGTCATGCTACTTAACAAATCATATCACCTATGAAATCTTAGGGTATGTAACTACTTTAAGGCTGTTGTAAGGCCTTGCTACATTGACATTTCAACATGACTCATGCTTTTTTTTTTTTTTTTTTAAACATTTGGAAAGTAGTGATATACATGAAAAAAGTCACAGGCTAAAAGGAAGCAGCATTATTTGTAAAAAGTTCTAGTATCTTGTCAGCATAATATTGGTCTGCTGTTCCATGTACATGTGACCAGGAAGCTTGTGCATCAGAATTCTGAAAAAAGGACAAACACTTCCTTGAGAAAACTGTATTGATCATCTGTTATATCCACAGATGATTCTGACACACTATACTTCAATTTCACAATGTTTCCTACTGTTGTATGGTTTTTGCTACTTTTTTTTTTACACCAAATGGTCATTCAACCCACCACATTTTAAATACAACATTACTGATGGAATCATGTTGATGGCTTACTTTCTCATGCAATCTACCTGAAAATAAAGATACATGAAACTTAATGATTACATTGTTTTAATACCAGACAAGTTTTAGCAGGTAGTACCAGAAAAACGAAAACAAAAAAAGACTTGATTAAATGTAACTAGCAAAACTAACAAAATACTGATTGTAGTTTGAAAACAACATGAGAATTAGTGTCTAAACCAGTAGAGTTGCTCCCAATCAGTTTTCTAAGCTCTTCAAACTCTCCAGCACCTATTTACTATTAAGACCTTGTTGCACTGCAAATGTTTAATCGGCACCTTTCATTGCCTCTTGGAATACATCCTTGTGTACTTTGTTTAGCGCATCACTTTGTCATTTTGCTAATTTCTGTTTATGAAACACTGATTGGCTATTCACCATACTGTGAAATTTAATTGTGAAAACAAACACATGAAGATAGCTCTGTTGCATATAATGGAACTACGCTGGCTTACACAATTAGAAGCATTCACATTACCTTGACCCAGCTGTCCAGTTAAATCCTGAGGTAAGAACAGTCTACATGCCCTTTATCGTGTCTCTAGCAGTGGATTCAGACCACTTACATGTAAGTGCTCCAATTTATGACCAAAGCCTTATTTTGCTGTTTTAGGTCAAGTCCATTCCTCAGCCACTGTATTTCCTGTACACCAACGTAAGCCATGACTCATTTAAAGTTCTGTTAGCACACAGTGACTGAGGGCTCTTATGATACCTGCCGGATTTAGCTTCAGCACAACAGAAGGCTGATGCTTGCTTCAGCTCAAGCCACATGGGATCAGGTAATCTCTTTCATTATGTAAAGAAGGCCAATCTCTGACTTCAGCAGACAAATTTCATGTTTCTACTTAATACAATTTACTCTGCTCCTGTCCACCATCCTGTAACTCATCTCTTTGCAGCTTCCCATTTACAATTGGGAACAATTTTAGGTTGGATCTTAGGAAGAACTTCTTTACCGAAAGGGTTGTTAGACATTGGAACAGGCTGCCCAGGGAAGTGGTGGAGTCACCATCCCTGGAAGTCTTTAAAAGACGTTTAGATGTAGAGCTTAGGGATATGGTTTAGTGGGGACTGTTAGTGCTAGGTCAGAGGTTGGACTCGATGATCTTGAGGTCTCTTCCAACCTAGAAATTCTGTGATTCTGTGATTCTGTAATTCCCACAATACATTTCAAGTAGCAAGTTTAACCTTGGCCAACTCAGGCCACAGCCATTATTTACAGAGTACCAAAATTAGCAGCTAGGATGCAGTACAGGAGTCAAATTGCTTGTCTCCTTTTCCAAGGATCCTTTCCAAAGGCCCATCTAATCCTACGTCTACTGCTCCCACCCTATGGCTGAGCAAGGTTTGCCCACAAGCCAGGCTCCCAACCCAAGCGTTAGATGCCTTGGAGCTTCTAGTTAACAAATACTGTGTTGGAAGTTAAGACAGGCTGGGTGAGTATAGCCCCTCATACACTGCAGGCATTCTAGGTGAAAATTACATGAAATGAACAGGATGTGCAGAGAAATCCCCCAAAAATGAGTTTTATTCATTCCCTGATTGTGGGCACAGACATGCTATTTAATGATAAGGCTGCAACAAGCATGAACTGAGCTGGCTCCATGACAACAAGAACTGTCAAACACACCACGGGGCTGGAGCAGGCCACAAACTGCAGTCCACTTTATATTCAAGCTGGTAGTTACCAAATATTTCCACCACATGGACTGTATCTTATTCTCACAAAAACCTCCCTTCTTCTTTCATAATCATGTGGATCTTCTCTCTACCCACACAGAATTGTAGAATCTTTGCGGCAACTGCTCAAATGCAAAATAGTAAAAGGAAATATTTAGTGTATTCTAACTGTCTAAACATAAGCATGGAAATTTCACGTCTTCTAGGTCATCCTGTACTATGAAAGGTCTGAAAGTCTCAAGAAGCATCTGGAAACTACAAACTAAGGCGAAGACCACAGGATGGACCAGGCAACTTGCCATACAGTGCAAACTTCTTAGAGGCATTAAGAAGAACATCTGTTGGGTGGAGAACATCATGGCACAAGAACTCAACCAGACAGATTATGTTTTAGACTACAGAATCCACTGAAGTCTTTCTGTTTGCATTGTATGGTCTTTGACTGTTAAGACACTTTTGATTAATAGAGTTAAAAGCTAAACTGTGCTTCATCTCAGTAGTATGACTAAGTACAAAAAGGGTATGGAAATGTCCTATTTGTGGAGATAACCCCAAAAAGGCAAAATGATGCTCTTAGGGAAGAACATTCACCAATGCAGAGAAAAAAGACTGTGCACATGACCAACACTGTGGACATAGTCCTGTTTCAGTTGGACTAAATTCACTTTAGGGGATGTTTATGTACTGCAGAGCTCAATGGTTTTACTGCCAAAAAACAACAGCCTTTGTTGTCACAGAATACATACATTTATCTTTTCTTTAGAAAATAAAAACTTAAATCTTATGAGAAGCTTCCTCAGCAAATGAGTATCAGGTTGCAAAGCATTCAGAACTTCAGAAATTCTAAACCAGAATTTGATTAACACATTGTTAATCTGTTTCCCTTGTGCACTTATGTTACTGATAGCCAGGATCCCCACTCAATCACTAGCATTTCTGCTTTCCAGATTTCTGCAGTGACTTACTGAGGATAAGATAAATGAAATAATACAGGTTGGAAATTCTAGTTACAACATTAAGAAAAAAAATACATACATACACTGCTCTGTTCAGAAACAACAAAAACACATAAAACCAGAATTCTAACAGCAGAGAAATCCTAAAAGGTTTTGCTGTGAAATTAAATTGTCTTAAAAACTTTCAAGAACAAAATGAAATAAAGTTGCCATATCTTTTTTTTATTATTTTATTTTTATTTTCCCAGAATTTCAAAAACAGGCAGATGTGTGTGTGTGTCAAACATCAGGTTTTCAACATATGCATTGACTAGTTTTCAGCCAAAAACAAACTGGAATTGTTGTATACATACAATGGAGAAAGTCAAATGACAAATGGCTAAAAGTAACAAATTCTGACCTGAAAGTGCATCTAAGAAAAAGACAAAGACATGCTGAGGCAGACAAGGCCATATGACAGCCTTAACCAAGAAACGCAAACATTCTGATATTCTATCTTTTAGTCCTTTTATTTCAGCTTCAAAATAAACGTAGCTTTCTATTTTTGAAGCCAAGGTCTGTTTATACATGCAAAACATTTCCCATATACTTCTGGAAAGGTGCATGAAAACGAAACACAATAAAACACCGAAGGGAGAGGTGGACAACCTTCCTGACAGCATAAGCCTAATGCAAATGCACCTACACAGCTGAAAGTCATAAGAAAACCATCATAGGCTGTGATGAATGGAGGTGCAGCAAAGCTCCAAGAATGCTTGACAAATACAAGATGACAAGTGAGATACGTAGGGTAGTGCTGGATGTAAGCTGGATCTATGCAGCACAGCTATACTGGCTCACCTGCTGGTTCGGGTGACACACCTGCCCTTTTACCGGTACAGCTACACACTTCAACTGCTTACAAGTTTCTAGCTGCTTGAGAAATCTGTTACTTTTTAATCCAGGAAACTGTATAGAGTTCAGTTTTCCAAAAGGTTGAATAGGTTGTTATCCCAGGGCTGGAGATAAAACCCAACTCTCGTTCTCTAAACTTACAGTAATCAAGCTTACAAAGAACATCCATCTTTTCAACATGTAAGCAACACAGACTGTAGAACTGCAATCATCCAGTATTTCATGACTTCTCACCAATAAACAAATTCCTTTCTAAGAACATTTATCAATGCCATGAAAAAAAGTACAAGATACAAACAATCTCCTATCATGCAATGATACTATATCAATACCTAACAGTTTGCAAGAACAAACTCACAACATCAAATTTATTTCCCTGTGTATGTGAGAGAACTTTCTCTTACTTGGTGAAACCTGATCTTAGGAAGAACAACAGAGACTACAGGGAAGTCAACTACTCTAACAGTTTTGTGAATCATCACGTCTTTATATCCCGTGTAGCTTCCCAGTCAACTTGTGTCATCATTTTGGATGCCAGACAAGCATTCTGGGACATCAAGAGAATTCAGTACTGTACCTTCAGAACCAAAGATAATTGTGCTGCTAATGTCATCACTAGCTGAGATGCTGTCACAGACACCAGTTACCTTCCTGCATTTTCCTTCGGAAGTGGGAGTATAGTGAACAGAGTTGCAGACCTGATCAAAGCTTTTAATTTGCACTTCTCTTTGTTAGTTTAATGTTAAGACTTTTTTCAAAAATTAACCTTACAAAAACTACATTAAAGGCATCAGAGATCTAAAATACAAAGCCTTGTTCTTGAAAACAACTGTGTATGCTCAAGAACATGAAAAGAAGAACCCTTTGTTCTGTCTGGGCAGACATACTTTATTTTTTTGAGACTTACACGTTCTACTATACATATACATAATCTCAGTTAGGACAAATCTTTGGTTTGTCTAAAAAATATTTAGTAATAGGTTACTTCGGAGGAGCATAAGAGAGGAGAGAAGGACACTGAAATTCTAACCTCTCATGGTACCTTACACGCTTGAAGTCCTTACAAACATTTACTTCATGAGAGATCCCTGACATGTAAGGCTTAAAAAGAATTAAAGCCTGCCTGAAAGTTGTGACAACAGATCACTTAACTCTGCACCCAGAACCAAGCTAACATTTCTGTGTATTCATCCGAGTCCTTTAGGTTTCCTGTCAAGTTTCAAATGGTTCCCAGGCAACTGCAACAACATGGAATCTGTCCTTGCCTGTTTGCTGCTCTACTCCATCTGCTCCCCCTTGGCATCGTCTCAAAGGGGATGTTTCTGGTGAATAAGTAACATATCCGGGGTTCAGAGAATTTGTTTAAATATTCGTGACATAGTGACAAATTAAGCTTCTTTTCTGAAAGCTCACAGCTGTTCAAAAACCCCTGAACACAGCTGCTCTAATCGCCTTGAAGTTACTATTACAGTCCCTTATTCATTTAAAAGTACTTTCTCTTATGTATTCTTGGTTAGAAACACTAACCCACATCCACCTTCACTTGGTATGAAACATCAAGCTCAACAGATTTCCTCTAAGTAATGAGCTAAATTTATTTCTAAAATATGGTTATCAACAAATACAGACCTTTTCCCACCCTGCTTAATTCTACCACATGTCAGTAGCAGATCTTTATGTACACATACATACTGTATACACCCATAGCAACTGAGGCCAGGTAACAGCGTATGCCACGTTCAACTAGATTACAGCTCCAATTAGGATCAACCCAAATCCTGCAAGAGAACCAGTGCAGGAGGGCTGTCTACAGAACTCTGCTGGTTTCTATAATTTGTAAGTTTGTCTTTAGTAGGTCCCCTGGCTATTTTAAACAGAAAGTGTTTTTTTTCCCCACCCCCCCCCCCCCCCCCCCCCCCCCCCCCCCCCCAAAACACTTAAGGGCAGAATTGTTCAAGGTTTTAAAAAACTCCAATACAAATATATTCCATAAACACAATCTTTATTTATTTATTTATTTATTTTTGCATTAACAGCCTATGTAGGAGACATTTTTCCAAAGGCTTTACTAACTAAATGAGTTCATGACCCACTGAACAAATATTCTTAATGCACCCTTTGAGCAAAATAACAGCTTTGACCATTTCTGCACCTCTCTGTTCACTATATACCCTATTTACCACACCAATACCTTCAGATCACTTATCCCTGTAAGCACAAAACAAATTCTACTTCTTACAGTAATCTACTTTGGGCAAACACCTTGGATTTACAATGTTCCTCCCCCTTCCTCTGCTCAATTTTTTAAACTAATGAAATGGAAAACAGACATTTCAGGATTCATGAAAGAACATTTTTTAAAAAGTGTACATAAACAGATTTTGACTCAGTAAAATTTGTTTCACTTAAATAATGTCAGCACTATTTAGAGACATGAATCTGTAATAACCTAAACTAAAGTTAAATGGTTCTTCAAATGACAAAATTGCATTCTGATCAACTTTGCTGGTCTTTGGACTAAATCCATCTACATCAATGCATGGGTGTGGAACAGCTGCAAAGGTCAACCTTACTAAGACCTAGTGAAATCATAGATTGGAAACTATCTGCTTTTTATAATGAGAGTTTTAAAACGTATATACTGTTTCCATTCCTTCCACAATGAATCTTATTATTTCCTTGCATGCTGACCATCACTTATGAAAACTGCAGTTATGATGTAATGTAAACAAAACTGAAATCCTCCAACATACATCTGATTAACATTTTCTTCTTGCAGTTAATAGAACAAACCTGCCCATCTACTCCCATAGCCCTGACATTTGAAGTGACAATGAAATGAAGAAGCAAATGCTTCTTGGGAAATCCAGCAAAACTTCACCCCCAACATAATCCCAAGAATATTTTCATTTGAGTATTTTGTTTATTCCAGCTGACATCATATCTTTTTCAAACACAACCAGACACACAATAGAAAAAGATGGGTCCAACAGCAAGTCCTGAAGTTTGAACAATTTCTGGTATTTCTTTGAATCAAAACTAAAAGTCATGTGTCAGAGCTGAATGGATATCCTGGGAAGTGCCTCACATTCATTCACCTCTTGTCAAAACTAGAGATTTAAATTGTTGCAGAAGATGACAAACCGTTTGCATTCCTCACTCCAATTGCTTCTTATCTAGAGGCCCTGTCGTACAGAATCTCAGCACCTCTTCTGTTCATATACTTGGTTAATGCTTGAATAGTTTCATTAATTTTATGGAATTATTTGGGATTTAAGCCAATGAGTTTGACCAGTTTTATCCCTTAATCCACAGAATGTTTGCACTTGAAAGTGCATGATGTATAACTCCTAGTTTTTAAAGATCTTGATAACAGAAAAGTCCTCAGATATACATTGTTTTTAGATACAGATGAGGAGAATCAGGGGGCAAGGACAACAGCATAGTGAATGAAGAACACAGCAAGAGGCAGGGGAAAGGGAATTGTTTCAAGAGAGATCCTGATGGTAAACTCCTTGTACTGCTTATACAGGCATGCAACCCTTGCTGCTGCTGAAATGTAGGCTTATGGTATTCCAGAAAGTCTCTGGATTATATGCATGAAAATATGGTAATCAGAACTCTCCTGGCTCCCCACAAGTATCACAGATGCAGAAGCCTCTGCCAACTTTGGAAAATTCCATTAAGATTTCTGACATTGCAGGCCAACATTTATGTGAATCTCTCAGGAAAAAAAAAAAAAAAAAGAAAAAATAGATATTAAATAGAATGCTTGTCCTACTGACTTTATGAACTATTTCAGCTGAAATGTTATGAATAAATTATAGTACCAGTACAAGTACCAGTACTACAGTAGCATTCTCTTGTGACTCAAGTTAGCGGTAAGGTCTTAGAAAACTTGCACGTGTAAGCATCATAACTTTAGTTAGTAACACTTGAAATGTCTGCCTCAGCCTTACATTATCATTAAAATGGTGGCAGAAATTTTATTTCCTTGAATTACTAGATGCTGATCATGGAGAAAAACATGAGTAGGTGTAACAATTTAAAAACAAAGCAATAAAAAACACATTATGCCAAAACTTCATGGGCTCTGTACATTTTTGTTACAGCAAAGCAATGTCTAACTTAAGTAGAAAATTGAGTTCTATTTTTGCCAAAAAAAACTTACAATAATGAGTATGTGTGTGCAGATGTGATGTACAGCTCTTTTGGCTTCATTCAAGTCCTAGCAGGA
The DNA here is from genome assembly GCF_009819795.1 of Aythya fuligula. Taxonomy (NCBI): domain Eukaryota; kingdom Metazoa; phylum Chordata; class Aves; order Anseriformes; family Anatidae; genus Aythya; species Aythya fuligula. The sequence continues at coordinate 407,682 of NC_045564.1, forward strand.
TCAAAATCTGAAGCATACTATGATTTGCAAGTACAGAGGTAGGAAAGATGGAGACTTGGCAAGGAACAGTATTCAATTCTGTTCTATTTAACAAGACCTGCTCATATTTGTATTGATAACAGTGGGTTTGTGGAGCTCAGCAAAAGTAATTAAGTTTATAAAACTTACTTTTGTTTCTCAGAAATACTAACCAAAGAAAGTGAATAAAACTAAACACTGAACTCACTGCTTTTAGACTTTGTAACATGACTGTCTTGCTCTACCCACGTAAGTTTTAAGTGTGAAAGGGATTTGATCTGCACTCTTACCGGGGTACAGTAAATGCCTGCTTTTCAGAAGTACACAAGGTCCTTACATTTTAGCATTCTGGTCTGTGGGCAAATACAGTTAAAGTCAACTGAGCAGGGCATATCCATTCATCCCTTCTCTTCTATTTCTAGTGTGTGACAGCAATATTCTGAATGTACCTTTAGAACCCTCTGAAAGAGCCACCATATTGTAAAACAAACAGATTTCAAATGGATGTTCTGTGCCATGCCATGGCAATCTCACTTTAAAATGAGACAGGTAAAGCAGCCCAGGTGAAGCAGCAAACTGAGCATGCTAGCTCTTCAACAGACATAGGCAGATTTTGAAATTTATGCATTTTATGCATTTATTGCTAAGCCTTTATTCAGCAGTTTATTAGCCTGTATTTTTTCGGAATTAAAAAAAACAGCAACTTTGCTGCTGATAACCTAGCTTTTAATCATGGCATAGAGATTTAGTGGCACTAAATACTGGTGGAAAATACTAGAATAAAAAGAACTATTATAAGTGAGTGGATATTGATCCAATTATTTTCCTTCTTTAAAATGTGTATGCTTATGAACATTTAACTTTAGATACCTCAAATAAATGTTGGACATAACAAATATTACACTGTGAATAAGAGCCTCTTGCAGTTCTTTGTTCTTAAACTAGAAAGAGACAAACAGTCCGTTTATAAAGCCCTGCACTTGTAAAACTAACTAAATTAAGGAAAGAATTTAAGATACACAGTAAATAAGTAAAACAAATTAAATTTACTGGAGTTATATTTTGAGAATTATTCTAATTTGCCTTGCAGAACTCTGGCTCAAGGGAATGACATTTGATGGCATTACTGTCTACTGCAAAAATCAATCGAGCTACTCAGTATTTAAACCCTGGGCTGTTATTAGGGACTAAGGAAGATACTCATCACCAAAATATGGATTCACGTTTACATGCAAATTCTCAGTGACAATGAGCAATATAGCAGTTTACAATGAATATGAGGAAAAGCAACTCAAAAAACAGCACCTGGGCAAGGCATTTTGTAAAGAATTGTTTCGTCAAAGAATAAAGCAAGGCCTAGAGAGAAGAAACTATTTCATATGCCTTTTGCCCCGCAGGATGTTACGTGCCACAGGCAGGTTGTATGATACAGTGGGTGATGACTATATTTCTGTTTCACATTGCCTTCACTTTTCTGTATTTCCTTGATATAACATATTTGATCAAACAGATTTGATCCTTTCTCCTTGTGCAACTTTCATGAAGTGAACACACCTAATCAACTTCTCATTGATACTCAAAAAAACTTGGGCCCACTAACAGAACTGGATGCTGGCCCTTAGCGTCTATCAGAGATGCTTCGGTAAGAGCAAAAAAAAAAATATCCTTTTTAGCCTCTAATTTTAGAAATTACCTTCAAGTATTCCAGTACAACATTCTTGGTCAGAAAAAAGTGATTTCTAAAAGGGTACGTTTCCTCAAAGGGTGAATTTTGTGCATTGGCAACCATCACAAAGTGCTACTCTCCATAGCATCGGCATGCACAGGAACCACAAGAAAATAAGAGATAGAAAATAAGAGATCTGTATCTGACAGAACATTGTCTCCTTGCAGAAAAGCAAAAATGTGTTTCTCATCAGCCAAGATTAACATTCTAAACCTATTAATACCCGTCAGTGTACTTAACTTTATGCACAAAGTCAACTTATACTGAAGTTAAGTATGTGAGTAGTGCTTGAAGAAGCAGGGATGAAACGCGTGTTACAAAGATTTCAGTTTGCACTGCACTGTTACTTCAGCCTACCTTTTCCTTGATATTTACAGGAGACCTGATCTCTGCCATCTTTCCCCTGGTGAGAATATTGTCTGTGAAAAGAGGAAGACAAAGATTCATTTGGAGGTTTTAATTACAACCTGTCAGAGGTACATAAGGACTAATTGAATCTTCTTACATATAAGCACCAGAGAAACATGAAAACAGTTAGTCTAGAGAATCACAGAATTTCTAGGTTGGAAGAGACCTCAAGATCATCGAGTCCAACCTCTGACCTAACACTAAACAGTCCTCCACTAAACCATATCCCTAAGCTCTACATCTAAACGTCTTTTAAAGACCTCCAGGGATGGTGACTCCACCACTTACCTGGGCAGCCCGTTCCAATGCCTTACAACCGTTTCGGTAAAGAAGTTCTTCCTAACATCCAACCTAAACCTCCCCTGGCGCAACTTAAAGCCCATTCCCCCTCATCCTGTCACCAGGCACGTGGGAGAACAGACCAACCCCCATCTTGCTACAACCTCCTTTAAGGTACCTATAAAGAGCAATAAGCTTTAAGGTACCTAAAAAGAGCAATAAGGTCACCCCTGAGCCTCCTCTTCTCCAGGCTGAACAAGCCCAGCTCCCTCAGCCGCTCCTCGTAGGACTTGTTCTCCAGACCCCTCACCAGCTTCGTCACCCTTCTCTGGACTCGCTCGAGCACCTTGATGTCCTTCTTGTAGCGAGAGGTCCAAAACTGAACACAGTACTCAAGGTGCGGCCTCACCAGAGTCGAGTACAGGGGGACGATCACCTCCCTAGCCGTGCTGGCCACACTGCTTCTTATACAAGCCAGGATGCTGTTGGCCTTCTTGGCCACCTGAGCACACTGCTGGCTCATATTCAGCCAACTATCAACCATCACTCCCAGGTCCTTCTCCGCCTGGCAGCTTTCCAACCACTCATCTCCCAGCCTGTAGCTCTGCTTGGGGTTATTTTGCCCCAGGTGCAGGACCCAGCACTTGGCCTTGTTGAACTTCATACACTTGGCCTCAGCCCATCGGTGCAGCCTATCCAGATCCTCCTGCAGAGCTTTCCTACCCCCGAGCAGATCGACACACGCACCTAACTTGGTGTCATCTGCAAACTTACTGAGGGTGCACTCAATGCCCTCATCCAGATCATCGATGAAGATATTAAAGAGGACCGGCCCCAGCACCGAGCCCTGGGGGACGCCACTAGTGACCGGCCTCCAACTGGATTTGACTCCATTCACCACAACTCTTTGGGCCCGGCTATCCAGCCAGTTTCTAACCCAACGAAGCGTGCGCCAGTCCAAGCCAAGAGCAGACAGTTTCTTGAGGAGAATGCTGTGGGAGACGGTGTCAAAAGCCTTGCTGAAGTCAAGGTAGACCACATCCACAGCCTTTCCCTCATCCACCCAGCGCGTCACTTTATCATAGAAGGAGGAAGGAGATCAGGTTCGTCAAGCAGGACCTGCCTTTCATAAACCCATTCTGACTGGGCCTGATCGCCTGCTTGCCCTGCAAGTGCCGCGTGATGACTCTCAAGAGAATCTGCTCCATGAGCTTCCCTGGCACTGAGGTCAAACTGACAGGCCTATAGTTCCCCGGGTCTGCCCTCCGGCCCTTCTTGTAGATGGGCATCACATTTGCTAGCCGCCAGTCAACTGGGACCTCCCCTGATAGCCAGGACTGCTGATAAATGATGGATAGTGGCTTGGCCAGCTCCTCTGCCAGTTCCCTCAGTACCCTCGGGTGGATCCCATCCGGCCCCATCGACTTGTGCACATCCATGTGCCGTAGCAGGTCACCAACCATTTCCTCATGGATAGTGAGGGCCACATTCTGCTCCCCATCCCCTTCCACCAGATCAGGGTACTGGGTATCCAGAGAACAACCGGTATTGCCGCTAAAGACTGAGGCAAAGAAGGCATTAAGCACCTCAGCCTTCTCCTCATCTTTTGTAACAAGGTTTCCCCCCGCATCCAGTAAAGAATGGAGATTCTCCTCAGTCCTCCGTTTTGCATTGATGTATTTGTAAAAATATATTTTTTTTGCCTTTAATGGCAATAGCCAGTTTGAGCTCCAGATGAGCTTTGGCCTTTCTAATTTTGTCCCTGCACAACCTCGCAACATCCTTATAGTCCTCCTCAGTGGCCCGCACTTTTTTCCAAAGATTATAAACCTCTTTTTTCTCCTAAGCTCAAGCCACAACTCTCTGTTCAGCCAGGCCAGTCTTCTTCCACGCTGGCTCATCTTGGGGCACATGGGGACAGACTGCTACTGTGCCATTAAGATTTCCTTCTTGAAGAGCGCCCAGCCTTCCTGGACTCCTCTGCCATTCAGAACTGCCTCCCAAGGGACTCTACCAACCAGCATCCTGAACAGCTCAAAGTCAGCCCTCTAGAAATCCAATACAATGGTTTTACTGGTCCCTTTCCTGGCCTCGCCAATAATAGAGAAGTCCACCATTTCGTGGTCACTCTGCCCAAGACAGCTTCTGACCACCACATCTCCCCAGCAGTCCTTCTCTGTGAAGAGAAGGTCTAGTGGGGCACCACCCCGGTAGGCTCATTAACCAGCTGTGTCAGGAAGCTATCTTCCACGCTCTCCAGAAACCTCCTAGACTGCTTTCTCTGGACTGTGTTGTGCTTCCAGGATATGTCAGGGAAGCTGAAGTCCCCCACGAGAACAAGCACAGATGATTTCACAGCTTCTGTCAGCTGCCTGTAGAACTCCTCATCCGTCTCCTCATCCTGGTTCGGTGGTCTATAACAGACCCCGACCAGGACGCTAGCCTTGTTGGCCTTCCCGCCGATCCTAACCCACAGGAACTCAACCTTGTCATTCCCAGCCTCGAGTTCCACAACATCAAGAGATTCTCTAATATAGAGAGACACACCACCACCCCTGCTGTGCTGCCTGTCCCTTCTGAAGAGCTTATAGCCAGTCATTGCAGCACTCCAGTCATGACAGTGGTCCCACCACATTTCCGTGATGGCAACCAAGTCGTAGCCTGCCTGCTGCATGATGGCTTCCAGCTCCTCCTGTTTGTTACCCATGCTGCATGCGTTAGTGTAGATACACTTCAATTGCGCCATTGCCTTATCCCCCGGCCTTGCCATTGTTCCCCCTGGCACACCTCCAACAAGCCTTGTTTCAGCCCTGTCCCCCTTCTAACCTAGCTTAAAGCCCTGCCAATGAGCCCTGCCAGCTCCTGGGCTAGGATCCGTTTTCCCCTTAGAGATAGGTGGGACCTGTCTGCAGCCATCAGGCTGGGCGCCGAGTAAAGCGCCCCATGGTCAAAAAAAAACAAAATTTCTGTGTTGGCACCAGCCTCTGAGCCACGTGTTTATCAGGTGGACTTTCCGTGTCCTGTCTGTACCCCTCCCTGCCACTGTAGGAATAGACAAAAACACCACCTGTACTCCTGCTCCCTCCACTAATCGTCCCAGCCCCCTAAAGTCCTGTCTGATAGCCTTGAGACTTCTTTCTTCAATGTCATCACTGCCAGCCTGGACTATCAAAAGAGGATAATAGAGGGGCGAACCAGGTTGGGAAGCTTTCTGGCAACATCCCTGACCCTGGCCCCAGGGAGGCAGCAGACTTCCCTACGGGTAGGGTCAGGCCAACAAAGAGGGCCCTCTGTTCCCCTGAGAAGAGAGTCTCCCACAACAATCACCCTTCTTTCTTTGTTGGTGCAGGCAGTCCTGAGGCGTGGAGTTGACTTCCTCACCCTAGGCATCCTCCTGGGTAGGCTTCCTACTTCATCCTCACCCACGGGTCTCTCAAGCTCCAGGGCCTGACACCTGTTGTGTAAGGGCACCTGGGAAGGCGGGGCTGGAAGGGGAGGGCATTGCCTGTGAGGTCGAGCAGGGACCTGCTTCCATTCCTCCTCAACTCCCAGGTCCCTTCCCTCTGCCTGATGGTGACAGGGCAGGGGGTCCACCCCTATTTGGGGTGTCTCACCCCAGTGAGACACCCTTCAGGCCGCACAGGCAGTTTCTCCACCAGTCTATCTCCCGCTCGCACTCCCTGATGGCCCTCAACCTCTCCACCTCCTCCTTGAGTTCTGCCACCATGCGGATCCTGTTTCCTGCACAGCACTGCTCAATTTTGAAAAAAAAGTGGAACAAGTTCAAATTTCATGCCTTCCCTGGATTAGTTCTGCAAGCACATTTCAAAAATGCCTTATAGTTATGAATCATGATAGAAGGAGTATCATGCTTCTCCCAGACATGTCTCTTAGATTAGACTCCATTATTACTTGATACTTTTGAAATTTGAGGAGGAAGAATACCTATGATGAACTCAACAGCTCTTGTTTTCTCAATCACCAGAAATCTTACTTTTTGCCAGAAGAAAGATCCCATCTGAAGATCCCATTGTAAAAAGCAGCCAGAAGTACCATGAGGCAGACAAGTGCTGCACAACTGTTTTTTTTTGTTTTGTTTTTAAACTGAATTAAAGTTTTTAACCACACACCTTCTTTTAAAGCTAACAAGGCCTGTATGGTTAAATCTCCAAGTCTATCCTGAACTTGGGCACATGAATGGAGTTTGCATGTAATTAAGAAACTCTGCTATAGGCTTTTTATTTTTTGTTACCCAGCCATGTAACAGAGACACTGCATCCCACAATGAAGAGTTAATACAGAGAAAGTAGTCCAGGTGTCTAATCCAGCTTCCATCAAAACTAATTACCTTAGAGTTCCGTAAGGGACAGACTTGAATTTTAAAATTCATTTTAAAAAAACATTTTAAAATTAAGTCACACACAAAGAATTACATAGCAGACTCAAGTCAAAAGATATAGAGGCTTGGCCACCAAATTTAACTCCATTGTACACTGGAAGGAAGGTATTGCTGTACATAAACAAGAATAAAATCTCAGTTCTTTCCAACTTCCTAAATTGCAACACTTTTTCCCCATTTGATACCTCTGCTCTCTGGACTGATAAGAGTTCCCATAATTCTTCTAAATCTCTTTTAATGCACTTAAAGAAAAATCCTCCCTCAACTCCAGCTTTGAAACATTGCACTTTGGTGGAGTTCAAACACCTAATGCTTCTACTACACTATTTAGTAATATCACTCAAATATATTTATTTGGTTTTGTATGCATGTGTTTTCTAATTAAAAAGATGAGATTCAAGGAAGTACATTTTCAAACATAACATTACTTTTGGTAAGTGGGAAAGAGACAGCAGGAAGAAGAAAAGGGAACACATTTTTGAGTTTTGATATGATGAAGAGCAGACACCAAATTATGCAAGCCCACAAAAAAGGTGCCAGAAGAGGGGGGGGGGGGGGGGGGGGGGGGGAAGTAACCCTTTCCATTACTAGTTATTTAAAAAAAAATATGCTTGAAATGAGTAAGATTCCTTCTGCCACCTTTGTTTTACTGTGCTGTCAACAGATAACATCTGTCTATAAAAATTCACATACCTTGTAGCTGCCTTTATTCAGTGGCTCAGCCACTTTACCAAGACAGAGATGGAGTCTACATTGTGTATCCCATAAGACTTCTTTCCAGCAACTGGGACACTCTGAATGCCTTACTATCTGCTGAAGAAAGCATCTCAGATCAGAAGCCTCCCCACAACCCTTATAAATCAAGGATGAAAGAGCTCAAGTTTCTTTGTCAAACCCACTTAATGGCTAACAGTAGAGTTATAAAGTGTCTGGAGAAAGCAGGTAGGAAGATCACATCAAATGTGAGGGTGGGGCAACTCCAATATTTAGTGCGTGAACTTAGCTGTAGTCAGTAGTCCCTATAAGACATTTTTCCTGTACTTCTCTCGTACTTTTATTTTGCCATCAAGCTATTTCTCATGCCAAATGGGCACAGAGCATGAGATACAGTACATCAAATTTCCCATGCAGACTGGAAAACCTAGCTCTAAAATTATGCTAACTCTTCATTATCCCTTACAACTTTTCAGAAAAGAATGCATTTTACCTATTGACATCAAAACTGTGCTGGACTGATATTCTTCTCTGTTCTAAGATAATTGCATTTTAAGGAATGGTTATCTGACTAGTTCACCCTCATATCTACTGTCTAGTAGCTCCAGTAATGTTACAGTGACCTCTTGCATGTGGGATTAAAACACACTTAAACTGATCCACACCTTGTAGTAACCATAATAAAGAAAAACTGGGAAAATTTTCTTGAAGAACTGAACATGCCACAGAAACCAAGTACAATAAGGTTTACAGCTAACAGAGCCTTCTGACCTTAAAATCTGTTAATACATAAAACAAATAAATAATGGGAAAATATCTGCCATCTGAAATATCGAAGTTCTGCTTTTTCAGCATATTTTCCTAATTATGTAAGAGAACTATACAAAAACTGGTAAAACTGCATTTTGTATGAAGCAAATTAATCATAGTGACCTTATTTAGTGAAAAATTCAACCTTCTGTTTATGTAACTTCAAAGACAGTAGCTAAATAACGCACCCGATTTAAATTTGCTGATTTAACCATGCTATAGCACTTAGCCAAATTTAGTCTTTGTAACAATGCTCTGACTTGCTTTAAAAACAGACAAAAATGTCATACAACACTTCTCCAGATTTACTTGTCTCTACTTTGCTATATGTCCAGGTATTACTATGATAAGAGTCTTCTACTGATGAATGCAGTGCCAATTCAGCTAGCCTCCAAGCTGCTTCAGGAAGACTTGGCAAGACATGAAGAACATCCCTCAAAAAAGAGGGTTTCTCTTTTTTCTCCCCCCACCCCCCACCCCTTACATCCTGCTTTCCCCTGCCTCCTCCCTCAAGATCACGAACTAAGAGAACACCAGCTTCTGCAAGTGGGCTCATTCCTCTACACTTCAGACTTTTCATTAATATGCATATTAGAGCTGTCAAAATGATGCTAAAATTGAGTTGGAGCTATTTTCTGTTCACCTTCTACAAGGGCAGATAATTGAAATAACCTGCATAAAACACTTCCTCATTTATGTAACTCACAGTCCAGCAATACTTGTTATATAAAACACAAACTATATACATTAGAAGGAAAATGTCAGAGTAGTGCTGATCTTTAAAATTATCCTTTATCACTATACTTAACGTGCTATTCAGTTTTCTCATTGTAGCAATCTGATTTATTATTTTTTTCCTCTAATGATTTTTTAATCCCTGTATTGAAAGATTGCTGCATTTCTAAATCCTATGACGAAAGATTGTAACACACAAGGAATTTTATGCAGAAAATGGTCCCAGTGAAGTTTAAGAGCTTTTGCTGGAGGCATAAATCTAAATTTGAACAGCTCCATTTTGATTCCTAATTCTTTATAGAAGCATCTTCCTGCCTGAGCTGTGGAAGATCAGAATATGGCCCACAACTGAGTCCTAAAACCACCACAGAGCAGTGCTTTGCATGTCAATGTGTGCACAGAAAATGGTTGGAGAAAGGTCTTTTACATATTTGCTGCAGGGGCTAAGACTTGTAAGTTAAAACAAGCGCTGAATGTATTATGCACACACAAAACATACCGTATGAAAGATTCTCAACTTGAGTATCAGCTTAAATGCTTTGTCTTTCTCCACATCTCTCAATCGTACTCCTGAAACGTTAATGTACATGTATGTCACCTCAACAGGGCTTTTGTGAAAAAGGAATGAAATGAAAGAAATACTACAGAATCCTATATTTAAATTAGTCATTAATTACTAATACTAATTTCCAGATGTGTTTACTGGAATAGGAGATCACTCTGAGTTGCTTGTTACTTCCTGACCTTAAATACTGACAGAAGCACATTATTTCTATACCGATTACATACTTCCAAATGAGAGAGTATGCCTTCCCTTTCAATACAATGAAAAGAGAAAAATACAGTAGAGGCGCTTTAATGGAGTGCTGCAGAGCAGAGTGAATTAAGTTTGGCAGAGCCTTATTTTCCTCCCCTACCAAATTAAGCGATTCATACTGCTCCGCACAGGTTTAAGCTAAGGTTAAACTGAACTGGAGCAAGCTGAGGTGCTCACATGTGTTCTGGCCCCGACTTTATTGCAAGTAGCAATATCCAGCAGAGCAGACAGGCAGGCATAGCCCTTAACCACCACAGCAGAACATGCCTGAGCTCACCTGTCACTGTCTTAAGTACGTGGCTACTTGCCCAGCATTTACAGCCATTTCTTTCCTGTCTTCAAGCAGCTCTGATATCCCTCTGCTGCTGTGTTCATCTTCCAAGGAACACCTGCCACCTTTCAACTAGCACCAGGTGTCTGACAGGCAAAATTTCTCCAGCTAAGCAGGCCTTGGGGTAAAGGTGCCACACTCTTCATTTTGTGAAACATTTTGTATGGGCAGGAAATTGCCAACATCTCAAGCATCAGAGAAGGAGTCTGTGCCCTGCCTCTCCTGCAAAAATCTGGCTACTACCACATATAGTATGCTTAAACTTCAGACTTAAAAGCAGTATCAGAAAAATAAAAAATGTGCCTCTTTCCATCAAAACAAAAAAGAATCTTCCAACAAATACAGAGAGGGGAAAGGAGCTTATGGAAGTGCCAGTGTTGCCAGGCAGATGTGTTTTGTGAAAGCAGCCCAGAAGTAAGTTCCATCAGAGCAGAGGAGATTGTTGCAGCTGTTCCACTGCTTCTGACAGCTGAACACACAACTTATCTCTGGCAACAGCAAACAGAAAATTCCCCACAAAATATTTTGGGAAGGTTTTCCTATCTCTGTGTTTATGGATGAATAAAGTCTCCTGTACCTCTAAAATGATGTACTTCCTCATTTGGCCACCACAACCATTTCCTATTTTAATGCCTCCCCTATACAACAAGAATCCCAGGTCTGACTGACTTGACCCTTCTCCATGCTTTTCAAGTCCATATCTGCTTCTGCTGTCATCTGCTGCATCTTGTACTAACCCAGCCCTTCCTTCCACAATGCTAATTTCTTACAAATGTCCTGTGACTAACATTTTCCAAGTTCTACACAGCACCCCAAACGCAGCCTTTTTTTTCTTTTTTTTTTTTGGTACAACCCTCCTCTTCCTTTTTCCCCTATACTAGACAGGTGATCCCATGAGTACAGATTCTTTGGGTCATAGTGCAGCAACAAAAGGCGGGAGACAGATACAAGGCACTATTGCGTGATTAACTTATCAGCCCTGCCAAGCATGGCTATGCGCACTCAGTCACTGAGTAAGCTTTCACTGTTAGCAGAGAAGCTAGAGTTTACAATTTTTTCACTCAAATATGCTGATGAAGTAGATCAATGCTTGAATGTGGGCTTTTTATTTTATTTTTATTTTTATTTAAGGATCATTTACTCATTTCCAATTAGTTCTGTCAAAACTCCCCAAATCCAAAAAGCTGATGTGAGGTACCGGCAGAACACAACAATCACAAGTTTAGCATTTACATCGTTTTTGGAAGTTGGTTCTAAGTGTATCTAATGAGATTGCAGCAGCCTGTGCTATGCTTTCATCTTCTGCACACCTACTTCCTCTACAGAATTAGATCTCATTTTTAAATGGGATTCCTATCTATCCCATGTGTATTATATTACTGTCTTGCCCGCAGACACCCACATGCTCTAGGTAAAGACAAAAACATCAGAATAAGAGACACATGGCCTTTGTTCCACATTTGACTTCCTCTGACTATCACAGAGATAGTCTCTTTGATGTTATTTGTCAGAGAACAGCAGATAAATGCTGAGATAAACACACCTTTTCTAGTGTATTTTTAAATTAAAGGAAGACTCTCAAAAATCAAGTATTTTGGAAAGGACTTCTGGTTTTCACTAAGACTATTTAAATAGCAGAAGGAAAAAAAAAGATCTCTTACCACATCAAAAGCCAAACATTAACACACACTTGACTAAGTTACAAAACCTTACTTTGTCGTCAGTTGTGCACAAAACTGTGCTATTGTGGTGGCACAATAGATAAAATAAAATTAAAATACAGGACACAGCACTGAGATTGATGCTTGTTTTCACTATCTTGAAATTAGCAACAGGTGTGATTTGTCTATTTGCTGTAGTCTAGAGTCTAATGGTAAATAGAATAATTAAAAAATAAATGCAGAAATGTAATGAGGATCAGGAATATCTATGACATTAACAAGCATCCTCCCAGCTGTCCTTTTAGCTTTATCTTTCTAAAAGACAACATAAAGGGGAGCAAAAAAAAAAAAAGAAAAACAACATACACACACAAGAGGTAATTAACAAAGAGCTCATATTTTTCCTGTACTGTTTTGAGCCTTTTTAAAGATCATACCCAGAAACAGTACACATGTTCATTGTTTATTTCCTGGTTTTCAGAAATCTGAGGTTAGCCACTTCAGGCTGGTTAAGTGCCTCTGGATAATTTTGATATCTAAGGCTTTTAGGATCCTCTCCTTTAAAGATATGCACTAAGGTACACACACATTGCAGAGCACTCTCCTCTTGCAGAACCCAGTGCCATTACCATGCCTTTGTCATGCTCATCTCAACCACAGCAGTTGCCTCTGCATTCTCTCTTCTCGGCTGCCACAGCCTGATTCCCTGATGGTCACCACACTGCCTGAAATCCATTGGCTGCAGAGCTGTAAACAGGATACAGGAAATAAGATGTCTCGCTGATTCCACATGCAAGTCTGGATTCCTACAGAAAAAAGGTTTATGCTCCTCCACTGTTTATCACCTTCTGCCTGGGGATTCCTGAAGTGACTGATGTTAGAATCTGAGAAAGGAGCAGATGTCTCAGATATACAGCCTTACAGACTGCACCTTTGTAGAATGTACATTGTGCTGAAAAGGATCTGAACAATCACTTTTATTTAGGTCATTAACACCATCCTGCATGAGTTATAGAGATCAATTTTCTTTCCTAAAAAGCCTAACAAAGTATAGGTTTTGGTACCTTTAGAATCAGCCTTCACAGAGCGAATGCTGTTTGCCTGTAAATACAATGTAGGCAGCATTACACTGCAGTAAGTCATTGAAGTGATTCTCATAGCTTCTATCTCACAAGGCCAGAACATTAAGGAGAACAGCTGAACCCAGCGAAATACAAAATAGGTGCCCGCATTTGCAATACTACTAAAAAAATAAGTGGTAACATTTTACTGATAATTTACTGAACTTTTAATTAATTTGAATGTTCTGAGTAATTTGTTCAATAAGTTTAATCTAACTTATTGTTTATTGTGCTCTAGAATACCAAACATCAGAAGTTTCCTTTTGTGTTTAACTGATGCTTCAGGCTAAATTCTAAAGCCATCTCTTCTAGCCATTGCAAAACGTTGGCCTCTGCTCTTACCATTTTTGTACTGAAACAAAGAAAAGCTCTGCCACAGGAGTTACCTGTTTCACAACACTGACAAAAGGCCAGCTGTGTTAATCATAGCAAACTATCAGAATGAGGAACTAGGCCACAGCACAGGCCACATACAAGCCCTGTATATGGTACGGTCCATGATGCAGCAGCTGCAGACCAGTACAAAGCAGGTATTCTGCACCTGCTGAGATAGGCAGGCAGGCACATATATGTTCCTAGAACTGTTCATGCTAAGTTGGTTCCAGGACACCTTCACTCCTTAGCCAAAGTTTATACATATACCTGTTTTTATTTATTTATTTATTTATTTATAAACACCTGCCAGAATCACAGGACCGCTGTCATCAGAAAACACACATCTGCCTCTGCTGCCTAGCTACCCTCTCATTAGAATAAATTTTTTTTCTTCTAATGGCACATACATATATTCTGTACCTACACACATTCTTACACCTGTGGTCACCTCCCGTACTAAACACAGTGAGTAAAAAATTGCTTGCTTCCAGGAAATATGAACACTGCTCCTTCCTCTGATGGCTATGTGCCTTCCATCCATAAAAATTAGTTGTTGATTCACTACATCACATTCTACACCTGTGCATTAAAAAGTGCACAACACAAATATTCAGATTAATTTTCTGTGGCCTGTTACAATCACTCACTGAGACCAGAGGATGACAGCTGTCTATACTCTAGGAGTGGCAACAAGGTTATTCATCCCTGATCTCTTCGCATGGTGGGTGAGGCTACAAGTCCAGAGACCTACAGTTCTCATGCAATTCACTTCCTCTTCTCTGTTATTTGACAAACTTGCATTACATTGCATTCAAATTCAACCATTGATACTTCTAACAATATCATGAATTAAAAACAAAAGGTTATGTCATAATGTTGGCAAAATCAAAGATAAAGCTAAAGGATGTCCAAACTGTGCCAACTCATAAAATACCCTACTATAGAAAAACTAATTTAGTCTTTGCTAAGTAACTCAACTTCTAGTGTCCGCTAATTTGAATGTTCTAAGAACCCATATTAGTTTCTTCAGTAGTGTGTGGAAACAATGAGTGCAATGAAGTACTTTATGAATTAATCATATTTTAAAGTAAAATAAAACTTCAAGTTACATAATGAGCATAATTACTTAACAAACAACATTTGAAACACTGGAGGACATCTACTAAACACATGCAACACTATCTTTAAAAAATGGAGTTCAAATTCTAAAAACACCAAACTTTTGGAACGGAGTCTTGTTATTCAGTACTTGGACCTTTCTGTGGAAGGGTATTCACATGATATAAAAGCTGTTTCCTAGCGAACAGCCAAGCAACTTAGGCATAATCTCTGCAAATTCCTCTCATCCTCTTTACCATACTGATTAACAGGCAAACACTTATTTCCAAGCCAGCTCCTCACTACAGCAGTATGACTATACACCACTTGAAGCAGAGAGAGCCAGGAACCCGAAGTCAGGAGGTTTTCCCCACTGATTCTTTATGGTGTACATATCATCACATACCCGAACTCCATATTCATTTGGTTTTACGTCCCAGCTGAGGTATACGATCTGATTTGATCTGAACCACCACCAGGTTTTTACCAACTGTCAAGTACGTGGGGGTGGTGGAATGAAGCTGCAATTCAAAACTGAAGTGGCAGTGCTTCCCATTGCCTTTCTTTTCAACTCATATACAACCCTGTTACCTAAGGAAACACTCACCAATGGCCAACACTACTACACATTAAGAAGCTATAATAAATTAAAAAAACACACTAGAAGGCATTTCCCCACTTCAGGGCTCCAAAGGCAAGAATCTCAGCACCACTGCTAACTACTACTCAGGATAACATAGCAACTTTCCAGGCTCCTGCTGCTCTCCACTACAGGGGACTGTGTCAAGGAGCTCTGTACCCTTACCCCTCCACAACAGCAGGGAATGGATTATACTACTTTGGGGCTGGAAACACTGCAGAGGGCCTAGGGGCTGTGTTCTGCTGACTGGCATCCTAGTGGAACATCCAAGAGCATCACTCTGATCCAGGATAAACTGAAGATGTCTAAAATTCCTAGGCTTACTGCATATATCTCACTAGTAGAACCAAGTCCAGTTTAGAATAGCGGGCTTCAGTTACATGGCCAGTAGAGTGATCCTCTCTGTTATGCAGGATAGATGGATGGGGGACCTGGAAATATTTCAGAATGAGAAAACTCGCTTTCCACAGCAATGCTTGCCAAAGTAAACATTACAGTCTTGCTCTTCCTCAAGTGCAAGAAGGAATCTTGCCAAACACACTGATAAAGAGCAGTGAAGTTGTAAAATATGATCTGTTTGAATTCAACTTTTCCATGAAACCCCTACAAAACAAACAAAAAAAAGTTGACTTTCAGTCTTTACAGACTGCTTATTATCTTTTAAGTCATTTTTGCCAGGTGCTTGAGTCATTAAGTCGTTTATGTCGGCTCCTATTTCAGCTCAGAATGGCATACCAGGAAACAGTGTAAGCTAATTTGCTTCTGTTGTCAAAACGTGGCCTGCCAGGACAGTATGGCATGGGAATGCTAACATCAGAGTATCTAGTGTAGTAGTATACTTTGCCTCAGTCAGTCATGTCTAAACAGTACAAACAGAAGAATAAAAATGAATATTAGGAAGTCTCCAAATACACACTAATTTTAGATGTTAAGAAATAAAATTAGAAATAAAAATTAGAAATAAGAAATAAAAGTTTCAACCAGAAGACTGGTACAGTGTGATCATTAGAATAAATTCTTATTTTGGAATAAATCTTAAGTTCAAAGGAATGGAGCTACTCACATTTCAGCCTACTTTCTGTTAAGCGCTCTAAGTTCACGCTCTTTCCTTCTCTCCAGTTCAAAGATCTCTGAAGAGCCAGTTTACCATTGCTAGATGTGCAGGACTGATTCTCAGCAAAAACAGGTTGCAGCAATTCCTTTGAACTCAAGGAGCTACACAAACTTTCATCAGCTGCCTGTTGGAACCACGGGCAAGCACAGCAGAGTCCACCCTCATAGCTGCAGAGATGAAAAAGCATCTGGGCAGAGAGCTTTAAATGCAGTTGCTGGAGCTGCCCTGGCTGAGCACATGAGGAAGCACTGCACTCATGACAACAGCTGGCAAGCTTATGGTGAACTCTGGGAAAGAAAGAACTTTAAAAGAGCTCTGAAAGTACTCCCATGTTTGATGAATACTGATGAAGCCAGATACTCAAATGAGGGCAGGAAAGTCTTAAGTCTTATGCAGATAGGTCTCAGGTGATGAAAGTATGTTCAAAGCATATGTAAACATACTTTGAGTTATGCATATTACTTGATCTAAATGTGTCAGAGCAGTCTGAACCTTGCAAAACCAAGCCTTGAAACGCAGCCTTTCATTTTCACTCCGTATGAAGCAGCTGCCCTGTGAAGATGCAAGTTTTTCCTTGAACAGTATTTTTAAATTGCGTGTATAATACACACAACACACACAAACACTAAGAAATGCCTATAAATTTCTCTATTAAAGCGACCTGACACACAATAAACAGATAGACCCAACATTGTTCCTCTGCTAACAGTATCCACAAAGTCACACACTGCACTGAAAGCAATGCCACTGATGTTTTGTGGTTCCTAGATTTACAACAAATGCTGGCCTGCCTCTCCTCCCCCACCTTCCTACCCCAAGGAAAACCCTGATTTCCTATGTTAACAAAAGGTATTCCTGGAAACAACAACAAAAACACTGAATAAGCTAACCTATAATTACTTATTGTTCAAACAGGCCTTCAACCTACTTGTTATTGCACATTAAAATATGTGTCTGTTAGTGTTTACTGGACTTTGAACTGCACATTTTTAGAGAAACAAAATAAACCAATTTTTCTTTCCAGATGAAACAAACACTATCTAGGTATTGCTGTTCACAGGTACATCAAAAATAATGTAGAAGTACAGTCAGTCAATGCAGATTGTACATTGCCAAAAAGATGCAAACGCACCTTAACCAGTTTTGCCCCTGGCGAAAAGGAGACGATGAGCTAATGTCAGAAAATCTTTCTGCTTCTTAAGGTCAGTAGCATAGGAAGCACAGCATGTCATGCATGAACTGAAGCCCTGGGTTAGCCTGGCATATAAGGGGCTTTAAAACAAAACAAAACAAAAAAAAAACAAAACACTGACTTCTTAACTGGCCAGTGACAATCCTGATGAAGAAAGCTGTTTGACTAGCCAAGGAAACAAACGTGGCATGGACAGCTAATGGAACAACTTTATCAACAAAATAAAAAGAAGATATTTTGTTCACCACTGAGGAACATTTCCAAAGAAATAAATCTATATTCTACCTCAATGGCACTTTTCTCAAAGACAGCTAAATCAGTTACACTGTACAGCTCTGGGATACATACTCCAGACCACTTCTTGATTTGCCTGTTGTTTTTTTTTTTGCCAATTCACCAGAGGTGATCCTTCAGCATGTCATAACCCATGAATTGATAAAATGAGTGGCACATTACACAGACCTTTACTTTGCTTCTATCCAGAACTTCTACAATGAAATATTTAAGAGATATTAGGCTAAAAAACACATTATTTACTTTACTGGTGTTCAAAAGCATTAGATGAAGCTCTGATTTGCAACTACCAGCTATGCCCTCCCTACCTGTTCAAACGTCCATGTACTGAAGGGTACCATACCCACGTTTCTTGGGCAAACATTGGTACCAGCACTTTTCAGGTAAGCAGTGCACAGAAAAGCATGCCTTATCTTTTACATCTGTTAGGTAGCAATGTTACAGTAGCACTTACAAGCTCCTATATATTGTATGTAGGCACTGTCAAAGAAACAGTGCCAGTTCAGAGTTAACACACTAAACAAGCTGAATTTTCAGTTTCTCAACTTGCTTGAACCATTCTGTAAGTAGTAAGAACTAGCAGACAATAAATTGGGCTGGCTTGGAATTTTCCAATCAAACAGGGTTTTTGTTGGAAAAAAGAATTACTTCATCACAACTGGAACACTTCTCAGAAACATCTGCTGAACAAAACTTCTCCAAAAAAGCTATTTGAATTCCCTGTGAGCCAGTTATACTTCCCCACAGACCCCGTATCACAGCAAAACTCTGGATGGGCGAAGTTCATCACAACAAAGCAGGAAGTTACTGCGGTTTGTGTACTCAGGGAAGAGCTGATGACAGTGCTTATTGTCAAGTCCAAACACTGAGTTACTGTGGAGCCCTATATCAGTCATACCTTCCCTTCATTCAACTAGAGCCCCCCCACAAGTAATAGCAAAGGTGACCCTGAACAGCTTTTTTTTTTTTCTTTCTTTGTGTGTGTGTGTGTGTGTGTGTGTGTGTGTGTGTGTGTGTGTGCGCGCGTGTGTGTGGAGGGGGGGTGGGTGGGATGGGGAGAGCATTTCACTGTTTATGCAAAGCCTTACATAAAGTTAGCATCTTCATTCACAAAGAGCAGTCATGCCAGTCATTCAGAAAGACTAACTGCAAACAAATCATGCAGTCAGAACTGCCACAAACTCTCCTCTCTGATTTAGCCACGTACCAAAATGAGCAGGCTTGGCCCTGCAGACCCCTTATGGGAGCTGTGATTAGACATTTGTGGTTAACAGAGTTCTACTGCTGGCTTCCACACAACCAAGGGTTTGGCTGAAGTGTGCTCACTCCACAGTAACTCAGTATTTGGACTCTCCACTCCAAAAATGAAAATGAGACCCATGGATGAAAAGCAACTTACATAGGAAAAGATTCTGCTCCACTAGATGACTTCCTTGCGTATGCAGAGTTCTCAATAATGTTGACATAGGGAGAGACGTTCTAATTTTATCCATGGTTATTTTTCTTGAGGTTCTGGTCATTAACTGAGACCAGACAGTCTGACCACCTTGTTTGCATTCAGAGCACAGCAAACAGGGAATGCTTTGGCTCCTTTTAGTCTGTCTGAACTGTGGAGCTGGAGGAAAAACACAAGAAGCCTTTCACCACATTATCCCCATGCACACCCTGCTTTTGGACAGGGCACAAATCACAGCCTTGGTCCTCCCTTCTAGCAGAACACCCACTCCATCCTGTTACCCTCAGAGAAAGTGTTTGTTCCTCCACAGCAAAGGATAAGGATTCTTCCAGCCTACTCAGAGTGCACCCTCCAAGGACAGAACAAAAATACAAGCTACCTGTGCCCAAGAAAAGTTACCTTTTCAAGCACGGATGGTTTCAGAACATACTGGAGAGGGGTCAATTCTGTCAATTCTGTCTTACCTTCCCTGCACAGTGTCTTTTTATGAGTGTGTTCACCCTTCCCAGCCACTCATGGAAACCTTCATTCAAATCAATGTTTCAATATTGAAAATCCATGAGCACAGATGCTTTTCTTTAAAGATTCGCCATGTATTGTATGCTTACCCGAAATTCCTATGCTACCTATGAAGGTGACACAGTAAGCACGTAACATCACATTTCTCCTTGAAGTGGTTAGCACCAGCTGAAAAGTCCAGCAAGAGACTTAAGATGGAGACCTTGAGCTCTTCCATTCAGACACATCACACTGCTACACATTTGTCCAAGATTTTGTGATGCTTTTCACCACCAGAAGCAAGTGCTTATCCACCTTAATATTAGCATAAGTGGAATAAAGGGCTAACAGTAACAGAGCATTCCACATATCCTAAAAATAAAGTACCTGTTCAAGAGCTTGTCTCCTTTAATCTTTATGAAAATTCTGTGAAAGCTCAACCTGCTTTCAGTTTCAGACTTTGATATTAATAAGATAAATGAAATCTAACCTGAAATATTTCTTGAGCTGTTTTCAAACAGCTACCAGTTATTTTTTCCACAGACAACAGTGTATCTGATCAAAAATAAAGGGCTGCAGCAAGGAACAGGTACTCTGACAGTGATTCACTACAATTCTCATCAGAATTGAACAAAGATTTCATTCATCAGATTTTATTTTTTCTTTTGCAATTTCCTAGGGTAAATCATGCAATTCTCAATCTTAATGCTTTAATACTGAAAACATTTCATCTGTCTAGTCTCATGATAAACTCAGAGAAGTGGAAGAATTGATTATTTTTAGGCAGAATATTACATATCTATATATAAAAACTGCAACAAGATGTGTGACTAGGCACTTTTATAACTAGCAATTTCTGAGACCACTTGCCCAGTGCAAACATCAGACCTTTCTTCAGAATTGCTCTTGCAGAACAATCAGCTTTAATATACAGCATCAATTCATAAAAACAGTTAGGTGCTACTGAATTTCATGGAATTTAAATACATGTTTTCAGATGTTTTTCAGAGAAAGATGAACATAAGCACACATTTAAGGGCTTTTAAAAATTTTTCAGAAGTTTACAGAACACTAATGTGAAACTTCATATCTGCACATGAAAACACTTTTAATCAAGAAAATTATGTTCTAAAAATATTACAACACGATTTTGTTCTTGGAGTAACTCGTTAAAAAGCTACATTCCATTAAAAATTGTACTGAGCGTTGCTGAGATGGAGTTAATTTTCTTCACAGCAGCCCATATGGTTTTAGATTTGAGGCTACAATAACGCTGATAACATACCAGTGTTTTGGCTGTTGCTGAGTAGTTCTTACACAGTGTCAAGGCTCCCCCCTGCCCACACTGAGTAGGCTGGGGGTAGGCAAGAGGTTAGGAGGAGACATCTAGAAGAGCTGACCCAAGCTAGCCAGAGGGATATTCCATGCCATGAATCTTCAAGCTCACCAATAAAAACTAGGTGAGAGGCTTTTGTTGCTGTTGTTTACAAGGTGGCTGTTCAGAGACTGGCAGAGCATCAGCCTGCACATGGCAGGTGGTAGTGAATCAACTCCCTTTACTTGTGTTATTTCTGCTCCTTCCCACACCCCCACCCCTTTTCCTTCACATATTAACAGTCTATCTCAAACCATAGCTTGTCAAACAAAATTTGCCACTTTTGTTCCTTCTGTTTTCTCCCCCATCCCATTGGTGTAGAGTGAGGGAAGTCAGCAAGCTGCTATGTGGGTGCTTAGCTCTTGTACAGGGCAAACCCTCTACAGCAAATCATACAGAAAACCCATGCCACGTTTGTGTACTATACTCTTCTCAGACTCTGATGTAAAACTTGCCTCCAGTATTCAGTATCTGCAATATTCTACTATTTCTGTAGGTATTTGTATGGCACTGTACATCCAATCACCTGAGCTATACGGAGTTACTAAGTATTATTAAAATTATTTTACTGATGGGTACTGAGGTAGAAACAAACTATAGGGAAACATTTTCAGTATTGATTAAAGATATAAGCTTTATTTCTAGAATTTACAGACACCTGCCATCTTCTAATAGTGACCTGAAGGTTTCTCAGAACTGGAAAACCAGCCTTCTATCAGCCTGAGGGCTATACTGACCCCTCCCTACCCCTACCCCTCCAAGTACATGATCTGGTATACAAATTTGGCCCTCCAGTTACTTAACAGCAACAATTTCCCCATTTTCAGAGCCACAGGCCATTATTCTGATGCAGAAGACTAAACTCTGCTGAGAAATTATCACCTTTTAATTGAAGTCATTGAAAGCCAGCTCTGCTCTTCTGAGAAATTCCTGTGTTGTATAACACTTTTGACAAGGGTGAAGATGCTTCCAAGGTATCCCACTCTCTAGACTGACCATCTGTTTCTGACAGCTCGAGGTCTGGTTGGGAACTGACCCAGTGATTCACTTAGTTGTAATAGACAGAGCTTACAGTCAGACAAGCAATATTTCACCATGTATTTAGCCACACTCCGGAACAGCAGATGTGTAAGAACTACTTTGGGCACCCATATCTATCTTCTTTCCTTTGAGGAAGTCACACTGCTCACAGCTACTGAGTCTGAAGTGCTAAAGGATTAACAGACTGAATCTATTCAGCCACTGCCTATAAACCTTCCATCACCAAACACTTTGGCATTTTGCCACGTAGCAACTGTGCTTAAAAATTGAAATCCTTAAGAAAGGTGAAATACCACAGAAATATGGTTATGTGCAATCTAGGATGTGTGCAAATGAGTCCTCTCTTTGCCTGTTACAATAATGTCTGAGTATTTCATGAGCATTGATACACAATCTATTTATCCTCCAAAAATCCATGCTCAAGTGCAGAAGAATAGTATTATTACATCATTTCACTGATACAAAAATGAGGTAACACGTGATTCACTGAAGACTTCCCAGGAAGCAATTCATAAGGAACGCTATCCAGATATCCTAAGTTGCAAGTAAACAGAAGAATCTTGAAGACATTTGAAAAACAGAAAGATGAAGACATTAATTCCCTTGTTAGGCTAGGAACAGGCTGCAGCTTATGCTTTTTTTTTTTTTTTGTAAAAACATGCTGAACAGACAGACACCAACTACTTTCAAACACAATAGTAAAAGGAATTACTTGATAATTATTATCTCCCTCAAAACAAGTGTCAAAAAATACTGGATTCTTGCCACCTCTGAATTGAAGCAATTGCAAAGACCCGATTTCTCAGTATTTTATAAGTTTACCTATTTTTTTTTTTATTATTATTATTGCTATGAAGCTGCCTCTTTCCACTGTTCTCTGGACATTACCTTAGATATTACTTAGTGAGAGGTGACTTCCAAATATCAGTTCAGCAGAACCTTCAGTTGCAAATCATGATATTTCTTCATAGAGGTTCAATTTGAAAAGGATGAGGGGAAGCAGAAGGACACTATAGTAAGAGATTGTCAACTTAGTGACACATAGAAAGAAGGTAAAGGAAAGAAACGCATCTGGAAAGGTGAAAGACAGACTCCACATATAAAACAGGAACCAAAGCAGCTTTTAAGACGTTCAAATAGGCTGCACTGCCATGGCAAAAGAACTCCCTAAAGTACCTGTCTTCCTGTTCCTACACTGATAAAAGCTCTAAGTAAACAGACTTTACATTTGTTATTTATAACACTAACGTGCACTGTGAAAGTGAGAATACAAAGATACAGAATTAGAGGATAAGTAAGAAGTCAAAGCTACAGAGAACGAATCAAGTATTCTTCCAATTCTTGCTATTTTTTTCCTACTGTTGTGATCACAGTGGCACATGGCACCATGATCAGTTGTTGCAGGACAGCTCAAGAAACACGACCAACTCAGCTGTAAAGGATAGGCTGAAAGCGTGACTTCAGTTTCTGAGCTTATTTAGTCACATGCCAGTCACAATGACTTGCAAAGACAAATATAAAAGGTATCTTATGACTGTGAAGGACTCCAGTTTCTGTTCTTATTTTTCTGTCTTCTCCAATGGACTGTATCTGCTGCAAAGACAGCTGGAAGTTAAAAAGAAAGTTGTCAATTTACATTTGATTTACTTTGGTGCTCTCTCCTTATAGGAGACTCTTTTGTGAAAAAACATCCCTCATTCCCTTTCCGCTCTGGCCAACACATGGGGGTGCTGACAGATACCCTTAAACAGCTTTTACAGAGCTTATTTTCACTGCCACAGAAGCTTGGGCAATTGCCTAAGACTTGTCATTAGACCCATTCTTGACCGCACATACAATACTCCCAGCTAAAACAAGCCAGTTTTAAAAAAATAATTCATTTTAAACTCAATCTATCCAGCACACTGGGATATACATAAAGATAAACCTTCAATAATACAAACTGTTCTAGCCATTAATACAAGAGGGCTGTAGGTGCAACAGATACGCTAACTCAGCAGTTACTAATTCAATCTCGTTGAACAGCACCAATGTAATTTCAGTGTGACCATACTCCAATAAGCAATATTTAGGGATATGGTTTAGTGGGGACTGTTAGTGCTAGGTCAGAGGTTGGACTCGATGATCTTGAGGTCTCTTCCAACCTAGAAATTCTGTGATTCTGTGATTATCTCAAGAGCGCCAATTCAGTTGAAACAAAAGGAGGTCCAGAGTTACACCAGCATTTTGGCCATGTGACAATGCCTTTGCTGATCTGCACAGAAATTTCAGAGTAATTATCCCCAAAGTTAAGAACATATAACCACAGTTGTGTGTCCACATCCATACACAGATGGACAGAAACTGATTTCCTGATTTCATTGGAAGAGGAAAAATAATGAAAAGAAGTAATAGGTAAGTTTCGATACTGCAGCAAGGAGAAGGCAGTCACAGACTAGCTTATAGTTTAGCCATGTGTGCAAGACATGAATTATTTCTTCCTGATTGCCACTTAAGTGAGTACTGATCCTTGTTTGCTTGGGAATAAGACCTATTCAGCAGTCCCCCAGCTAACCCTAGAATTATTACTTGACATTTCTGAACATCCCGATTGTTAAAACCAGCCTCTCCTA
Organism: Aythya fuligula; assembly: GCF_009819795.1. NCBI lineage: Eukaryota > Metazoa > Chordata > Aves > Anseriformes > Anatidae > Aythya > Aythya fuligula. The sequence goes on from NC_045564.1 coordinate 432,396, forward strand.
AGCCAGTACAACTTGTTTGTCTTTGCAGGAATATTTTTCCTTCTGTATTACAAAATATTCACTCTAATAGATTAGAAATGTGATTGCTGTCCTGTTAGCCAGTTTTTGCTTATTGAAACTGTATCTTTTCCTAAAGACTCCAGTGAAGCTTTGGAGCACATAAGTGCTTTAAAGTAAAGCCTGCACTTTTAAAAGGAAAGTACAAAGTTCATAATTGCATCTGGAACATCCAGGTATTCCCTGAAGCAAAGCCTCCCACAACAAAGGCTCTGACGGCTTAGGTCCCAAAGTTCACTGCAAGACTGAAGAACATGGATTTCCACATGGCTTGCTGAGACTCAGTCATGTTCAAAATCGAAGGAATGAATGGAGCAATTTAAAATGTGATACTTGAATGAAGAAATACAACCACTCACACATGTCACAATGTTAAAGAGCAATCCTTGGTGTTGGAACCCACAGAGGTGCAGATTTCAGAGCTCAACAGGAAGGCTGGAAACCTGGTAAGGTAAACATACTCACTTGCATGTCTTTGGGCAGAATTTGATGCAAACAAAGACAAGATTTGGTTCTTTATTCCCTTCAAAAGGGATACAAGGAAGGGCTGAGAACAAGGAAGACTGTGAAGTCTTCCCTTTTGTCTAACAGGCACCTAAACTTAGATTGAACAAGACAGTAAGATGCCTAGCAGTTACTGCATTTCTTACACCAAAATATGGACCCCTCTCCTTAAAGTGCTATCTGTAGTCTGCAGGTGGTATTTTTAGGATTTAAGCAGACCAGACTATGCACATTATTGTATTGAGACACTCTAGTGATTGTGTTTTCCCCAGCATAATATACTACCTGCTAAACCTCAGTTTTGATCCTTCAGGACAAGTTGAGAGAGTGATTGCTTTTGAACTTGAGGAAAATGAAAATGTTAAAAACAACAACAACAAAAAAAAAAACTCTAAAACAACAACAGAAAAGCTTTACAACTTCAAAAAATGTATTTTTCCCCTGTTATATGAGTTCTTTCAACTATTTTTGTTCTCTTGAACTTCATGAAATATTGATGATCAAATGGACGTGTAATCTTAGAAGCCCATTCTTATGTGGGCTCTGATATGAAATAAGGTCACTGGCATAAAATGATTTAAATTTGAATTGTAATTCTTGTACTTTGAGAGCAAAACACAAGCACAAAATTGAAGTCAGAAGCCTTTGCTTTGTACCACTGTACAGTAAAAAAGACAAAGCAGGTAACCAAGACAACTATAAACCATACAACAAAATTACAAAAAGAATGTTTTATTGGATGTTGTAAAGCTGCTTTCCTCCCAAACGTTACCACTTCTTCAAGGTATTGCATCTTACTTGGTCAAACTTGATAGAAAATATTTGAATTCATATGGGACAACCCTCCATAATTTGATTACCTTCCTGACTCACCATTTTGTCCTCATGGCATATTGTTAAAGAAAACATTATGCAGAAAATAATGACTCAAGGGAGGAGAAAGGAAATCAAGAGTGAATGTACAACAATTAAAAGGAAATTTATTTGATAATATAAAAGTGAAATACTGTAGCTTACAGTCTGCAAATATTTAAGGTAATTTCCCACCATAATGAAAAGTCACTTCTTGCAATCACAGGTCAAAGTGATTTTGTATTTTCAGACAGAAAAAGACCCTGAAGTAGGAAACTGTGCTGCAACTCTGCATATTTTAACACTTTAAAAACAGCAGCCCATATCCCGTTTTGGCAAATCTATGGCTGATGAAAGCATTGTGTGTGGAAGAGACACCATTAAACACCCTCTCAGAACCTTCAACCACTGTACCTTCCAACAGGACACAAAGAAAAAAGCAGATATTCAGACATCACATCCCCAAACCTCCCATTAAAGAGAACTCAGTGACAAGTAACAGCACCAAAACTGAACATGAGCAGTGATTCCTATTACATTTTTGTCTATCACAGCTCTCCAGCCTTGGAGAATATACAAATAAACCAAGCACTTAAAATCTCTCCACCTTGAACTCTGATCTTTTTAACAGCTCCCTAATCCTGGTATAAATGTGACACAACACACATGAGCACTAGAACCAGCTGCTAAGATGCAATCTAGATCTCAACAGCTATCCATAGGGATGTGTGCTGTAATGGGTTTAGAGAGCAGAACCAAACTTTCTAACTCTGGATAGGAGTCTTTATCCTTTGAAATCTTGCTTTACACTTTTAACAAGAAAAACAAGCTCTCTGACCACTTCTCTCTGATGCCTAGTCCTGACCCCAACCTTCACCTGAGGTTTCACAATCCACCTGTCACACAGGAGAGCTTGAACGCTGCACTCTGCTAAATCCACTGCAGTCCTGTGAGCCTTCCAGATCCTAACAGTAAATATAACCTTTGACACCTCCATTCCTGAGGAAATATCCTAAACATAGGCCAAAACAGAGTTTAAAGTATGGCCTAGGGACAAAAATCAGCACTAAAAATAACTGAAAATTACCTGACTGTATCTAACTCACAACCTTGTGGAAGCAAGCAATAAAGTCCTCCAGTCTTATATCAAAACCCCAACTTAAACCATAGCTGGCAGCACCCAACAACCCTCTGAATTTAATCAGACACCACGAGTCACTGAAGGAACACAGTGTGAGAACCACAGTCTACAGTTGACATGACTGGATGCAGAGGCTATTTAGCATCGGCTGTAACACAAAAACGGCAAGACTTGGTTGAGAATTTTGGTACTAGATGTTCTTTGGACCTTTTTTGTTTTCAGATTTTGGCCTAAGCTAGTGAGTCAATCACACTTCCCTAGCTGCCAGTGCACAGTAATTTAGCACATGGAAAGCAAACTTCAGTGTCTTTTATAATTAGTCAAAACTTAAGGCATTAAGCCTCAACCTTATGCCCAACACAGGCTGACCGGGAGCTCTGATGTGGTCAACGTAAGCAGCGCTCTTTGTCTGTCACTACTCAACTTCAACATAATTGCTAAATTGCTGTTTTGCACCTCAGTACCTAGCCATTTAGTAATGTTCTCCTAAGGCTGAACTCTGCCTGTCTCTGCTGCTTGGCCAGGATGTTTCATTTTGTTTGCTGCAGCGTTAAGCTTCTGCCAGGGAATGCAGCGTTAAGGATAGCCAGCAGGATTCAGCTTTCTGAGGGCAGTTCAGACAGACAGACACAATGTGCATTTCTTACTACAACAAAAGAGCATACAATCAGAAGCTTCTTGACTAAAAGCATCTTCTATCTGGTATTTGCCAAAGATTATATAGCAAGAAGTCTGCTGACTTTAGGATTGGGAAACAACCATATAAAAGCTTCAGGATTGGACCAACTCACCTCCTATGCCAGATTTCTGTCCAGTGACACATATGGGACAATACCACAGTAGGGCAAAGGATAGTATCCATGTTCAACACCAATCCAGGAGGGAACTACAGTAAACGAAGAACAGCTGCAGTGAGGAAGAAAACCTATAAATGCTGTGTGGTCTTGTCAAAGAGAAAAACTGTTCTTGAAGGCTCTCACAGCGGAGAGCATACTACGCAATCAGAAATACAACTGGCACTGCTTCTTCAGTTTCAGCCAGCATGAAATCACATGGTTTAAAAAATAAAACTATGCTTGCTATAAGTCTTAAAGGACCTGAATATCAATAATTCACTTCTTTTACCTGATATAAACTCTTCCTAGCTCTATGATGGATGAACTAGAGCATCAAGATAGGCCTCAGACTCTTTACAAACAAGTTTTTTAAAACAAGTCCACAGCTAAAAAGTCTGTAAGTATCTTTACTCCCCTAACAGTCATTATTTGAGTCCATTATTCCTGCTATCTCAATGCCAGCCAGTATTTTCTTCTCAATGCATTATGGGCTTCATCCATTTGCTACTGACCAAACTGGGGCTGGAATGGACCTGTAACACAGACATACATGAGCCACATGGCACTAGAAACTCAACACCACGCAGTTAAACACATTGCATCTCACTAGAAGGGAAACCTCTCTCAGAAGTTCACTGTCTAAACCACCAGACTCACTGTAAGTGCAAAATAGAGTGGACTGAGTTGTGGGCACTGCTAAAGCACTAGCACTCAGACAGCTGGCATCAGGCAATGCTTTTCTGCTTCCTACAAGAATTGCTGCCTGCTTCCTACCATGTCAATACTTTTGATAGATCCTTTCACAGTTTGTTTACATAGATGATGTTTTTTTCCTCCTCAATCTCTGGGTGACCTCAAGTATCTCCAATTATTTTAGCCTTCTCTGTTCTCAGAAACCATAAGAGGGATTCTGGAACTCACTCTATGCACGCAGTTACTGACTCTAGCAGACTTATGAAAGCTTTTTACTGCTTATGAAGAAACTCATCCACATGTAAAGTTTCCAGAAAAGCCTCATCTGGGGAATTAACTTTGACAACAGAACAACTACCCAGGCACTTTTGCTATATTCAGTTCCTAGTATCCATATATATACTTTGTCAAGATTGGCTAACTGGATTTGAGATGAGGATTTTCACTGAAACACATTAGCCCATGAGTCAAAATTATCCTCCTAAGGACAGGGCTTCTGAGGCTACATTCAGAAATACTCAAAATGACATGAGATTGTCAACCAACGCTTATGACAGTTCTTCATTATCATTGTTAATAAATGAAATATTCTCTAATGCATTCCAAGCTAAGCTGTAGCCTTTTCCCTACCCTCAGAGGATGCACGTACAGTATAAATACAAGGCAGTATACCAGCTGCAGCTAGCAAGTCAGAGAAGTCTACTTGATGGCACAAACCATTATTTGTTATTCTATACTTTTAGGCAGGATTCTAACTTCTGAACTTAATGAGTTTGTGCAGAATTCAAGAATTAGTCCAATATACTGACAAAAACATATTTTAAGTAGAAAGCTTTTGTGAGTAGCCACGTGGAATACTTGAGGAAAAAAATGATCATTAAAGAAGCTGCAGAGGATTTACAGTTCTGTTTTGTTTGGATCTACACAGTAGACCAGTCCATAAACTGAAACTTTTTAAAAGAAGAACAAAACACATTTGCTTTGCTTTATTTGAGAATTGTGGGAATGATGGTAACCAAGCAACATCACAAAGCTGGAGAGCCCTGGTTAAGGCAATCACTGATACCCTGATGAGCCAGGATATGCCTAAAGGAGCTTTGGGAGCTCCATTTTTATACACTTCAGGGGCCTCCGCAGATCTTAAGACAACTGAGAAAGTTGTCTTAAGAAGTCCACACACTCTGTGGACTCTACACATCTCCCACAACTCTGTGTGAAAACTGCCTCTCCTCTTAATTGAATTCTGCTGCCACTTTGAGTCCACTGTGAGTTTTACTTGCCAATTTTGCACACTGAAAGGTCAAGCTGCCATAAAAGCTTGCTTTTACAGAGGTTAAGCAATTCAAAAATAATGTCTCAGACAGCATAAGTGGTGACAAGTTAAAAATAAGCTCCACAGATTTATTAGAATATTCAGTGCAGACCCCTGTAAATATATGTATATTTGCTTACACAAAACAATCTTATAATTAATTCTAAAAGATAATAAAAAACACAACTAAATTTAAAAAATCCAGTGTCATTTTCTGGGCAAAAACTGTCCTCCCATTCATCTCTACTAAATCAGAACAATTAAGCATTTTACAACTTCTATGATTAATGACAGCTGGAATACCTCATTCTCAATTAAGGCACTATCAACACTGTTTTCAAATTGGCACATCCACCATGTAATCTGTCTTCAACCTTCCAACAGAAGAACAGGAGCTTATGAAGGGAGTAGTACTTCATATTTTGCACACTCAAGTGAAATCATGCCCTCTGTCTCACTTTTTTTTTTTTCCCAGCACTTTATGAAGCTTTTTTTTTTCTTCTCAACGGATCAAAACCAAAGTAAACATTTTATTACTAACAATACCAGTGTGTGTGTTTTGGTATATATAGGTATTTCAAGACAATCATAATCTGACAAAGAAAATAATACATACAAGATGCTTTTAAAAAGTTGGTGAATTGCTTATCTAAATAAACAATAGGCAGTGAAAATATATCCAAGAACACCTGCTTTTCACAGAATGAGGTACAATTTCAAGAGACAAAAAAGGCACCTACTGAATATAATCAGTGCAAGGTGGATAATACATCAGTGCTGTGAACGGTGAGCTTATGGTGCAATTTAGTAGATAGCATTGCAGAAATTAAATTGCACAGGTACGACAGTGAGATCAGCACCAAAAGCAACATAATATAGGTACAGCAGGTGTGCTTAACACATAGAATATGCAGATGCTGTGCGATCTGCAGGGGGTGACCAGAAAGCTCAATCCTGAGGAACAGATTTACAACTTTTCCTGATGCTAACACCAGCTGATACTGGGTTTTACTGTCTGCTACCAACTAAGTAACCAAAATACACCTAAATGACCCAACTAGAGACTGTGCCTAGAAACGTCCCATCCCAGTTACTCTGGGACATAGAGAGAGGGGGGCTTCGAGAAACTTGGTTTACTGCCACCACCCTTGCTGTATTTGTGAGAAATATCACATAAGGAACAGGAAGAGCAGAACCTTTCATCGATACTAAATCACATCACATCTACAGTGTTGAGCATCCACTTTTCTAACAACCTAACAGGACACAAAGCACGAAGAAGAAGACTATCACCTGGCAACCCCTACTGACAGGATGCCCAGCAGAGGGATGCACACTGCATCACCCCTGGCAGCAAGCACTGCGTCCTGCTCTGAGAGCACCAACTCTGCTCAGGAGCCAACTGGATCCCTCCAGTCTGCTCCACCTCACTCCATCCTGTTTTCTGGAAAGGAGGAGGACTGAGAACTCCCAGCCAGATGTCCTCTCAGCTGTTTCACACTGCTCTTTCCTTCCAAGAAAGAGCTGAGCAGAACCACAAAGCACGTGTCCTGGGTTCTATAACATAGAGCACTTGGGATCAGATACACTCCTAACATAGAAGTCCAATCTTTACTTCCCTCCATATAGAATGGGAAAATGCCCTCTTTTCTTGCTGCATACAAACTCTAAGAATGGGATCATAATGAAAAAATGTATAACAAAATCAATTTACAAATGTAGCTTTAGATTCTTTTGAAGTTTTAATGGGAAGGAGGAGCAAAATTACTCAGGGGATCTTGGTCAAATTCAGTCATGAGTATAATGAGATCTCATTCCTGTGTGGTATTTCGCATCACAAAGGAAAGCATGCAGAGCTCTCACAGCCCTGAGACACAAGGATCCATGAAACACTTAACTTATGCCATTTCATAGGAATGATGCACAAATAATAAAATAACCTCTAAAGTTTTGCAGCAAAATGTTCGTATCGGAACTTATCGTGTCTTTGATTACAAAATGTTGACCTGGGCTTCAGCTGAAATGCTTATGTCAGTCCTTTACTTATGAAGGATTTTTGCTAATATAAAGCAAAAATACTTTTATCCAAGCTCATTAGCAGAAAAGAAAGCTGTAAGCATTGGTACAAATCTGGAATGTCTCCAGTGAACTCAGATCCACCCTGTGCTAAAGGAAATCATAGCTTGGCTGAGTTTATTAAAGGCATAGCACCCTCTGTATGGATCACTGATTTAGAATTCCAGTCTGTATTTACTTTCCTAGAAACAAACACGTAATTACTGCTGATACTACCTCAGCAACTGGCTTATAACTTGGCACATCTGCTCTAAGTGTCTTTGGTATACCAACTGTGAAGTTTGTTACAGCAATATCCACAAGACATAGTCTGCATACTTTGTTGTACACTGAATAAAAAGAAATGACATGCTACTTTTAATGACAAAGTTGTTTGGAAAACACTTATATGCATGCAACGTGGCCAAGCATCTAACCCAACCCGATCTCTAACCCAACCTTTGCTTTAAGAAGTATTACATTTACACCAGTTTCACATTTCAAAACTCATAGTACACTGACGTACGAAGTATATTGATACTACATGTTTTTCCATTTTAAGTCCTAAAATTGTTGCTTATTTATGTAGAGGAGGGGAGGAACACAATAAAAACAAATAGTACAAGCTACCTTTCTTGTTTCTCCAGTCTCTTAACTTTCATAGACGGAGCTGCACGGATATTCTCTGCTCACATCACTGATGAAATGAACTCAACATAATCCTTTTAACCACAGTTCTCAGTATGAGTAACTGAGGCTTTCATATGTCAGTAAATCTCTTCACATTTCAAGCAGATTTCAGATACATTGACCTCAATGGGCCAATATGCTAAAAACCAAGATTTACCTTAGACACATTAATGTTCTTCACCTTCAGTTCTGAAGTATGCTTCTGTTCTCCAAGTGAGTTACTAGAGCCAATGAATTTGACGAGCCATACAGGCAACTCCTGGTGTATGTTCAGGACTACAGCACACTGTAAAAGTAGAATTAACCGAGGTACAAAACAAGAGTGAAACGTCTACGTCTTTTCACATCCTGTATATAATCAAATGCTTCATTTAACACAAAACATACTAACAGCAAACTGTTAGTATTCAATGACCGAAAGTCCATTGCTGCCACTCTTCATTGTTATCTTCTGCAGTATCTGATTAGGGCTCCTAAAGGCCTGTGAGACCCTCTGGATAAGAAATGGTGTTTTAGGTACATGCTACTATGCACGCAGAATATTAAGAGCAGTGAATCAATGTGCTACCAGGTGACTTGCAGTAGAAGAGTACAGGCACAATGGCTGCCGCACAATCCAAACCACTTGTTGCAGTGGGAGGAAACCATCAGAAGCTGCTGAGTCAACAGCATTTGATAGCCATGGAAAGCTGTTGCATGTCTAGCCCTAATCCATCTCACAGTGAAGCCGTAAGACTTGCAGAAAGACACTGTCACCCTCAGCTTGTGAACTCCTCCCTGTATTTCCCCTTGCATCGTGTCTCCACAATGTGGAGGAGTCTCCTGGCTCTACATCCCTGCTCACATGGCCAGGAAGACCTGCCATGTCAACATGTATGATGCTTTATATTGGCCACAGGTGTTAATACAGTGCTAGTTTGGATAGAGAAAAAAATGAGGTGCCCTCATCAGCTTTTAATCAAAACAAGATCTCTCATTATATTGATGAGATGTTCAGAAAAGTATGCATCAGGATATCTGGTCTTGAGTCTCAGTTCTTACCTTTACTATTTACAAGATTCAGATCATTTTATCCAGGGAAACAATACCCCTGGCTTTCACACAACCCTGATTTGTATTGCTCCTGGAAGTTTATGATTGGCCTTAGGGTTAGAAGCCATTTGTGGTGGGGCATTTTCAGAAAAGCTTTTTCCTTCTGTGTGTTCAGGTACAATAAATCGTTTGCTGAAACTGTAACAGTAGGACTCATTCAACATTTTCTGAACAGTGCTATGAATTTGTTGCAAGTATCCAATTAAAACAGATTTTGAGTTAAAATACAGCGATACAAGTATTTTTCATTAGTTAAAATATACACCTGCTGTCACTGGCAAGTGCTCAACATTAAACATGCACTTAAAGCTATGGAATTGACAAAGGAGTGAAACAATCTCTACCCGATCTGCAAATAGCTGAAATCCACATACAAAGTACAGAGGGGACAGGTGAGAAAGTAACAACAAAAATACCTGTAACTGAGCAACAGGCTGATCAGAGACTGATCAGAAACTCAGAAATTGGGCAAGAGTGCTCCGTTCTTCACAGACCCAGAACCTCAAAATAAAGTGATGCAGTATCATGACACTAAAGACTTAGAAACTCATGTCAGAAATTCATCTCTAGGGGTCAAGTAAACTCTTTCTGCATTAAATTATGATTAATTGCATTAGGTGCATTTTGGATATCTGACATGCAATACTTAAAAACAGTAAAGGAAATGCAGGTTGGCAAGGAAGGAACAAAAGGTAATGTAATGCATCAAGAGTAGAGATGGGAGAAAAAGAGATGGATTACTAGACTAGTGCCTGAGACAGAGTACATTGGTTCTGGGATAAGAGGTCCTTAGTACAACCTTGGACAGGCCAGGCTTAAATGCCAAAACTGTATGATTTAGGTAACCACTGAAACAATCATTTTTATTTTTATTCAGTTTTGCAAATAATTTTATAAACAATCCTCTACCCCATTCCCATCCACACTTTAACATGAGGACAGCAACAATTCAGCTTTATGTATGCATAAGAAAAACTGAACCACTGAATTTCACCTTGTAGCTCACTTTGCACTAGAATTTGATCACTTTTAGAGTGTTTATAGTGCAAGATTTCCATTTGATTTGTGCATGTGCTGATAATATAACATATTACAGCCATTTCCATCTCGTGGTTGCCACTGTTGCTGCAGGACAATATCCCTCCGCTAAATATAAGGGCAGAGATGGAACCTGTTGGTAACACAATTTCCAGGAATGGGTTTAAAAGGTAGAAAAAAGGAAAACCTTATTTTTGTTGTTTTAAAGTCCTGCACTCTAAGAATTGAAACTTTATAATTAAAGTAACTAAAGTGTATATTTTCTCTAAAATAAAGAAGGGAAAAGAAATATGATTTTCTTCTACTATTTTTTTGAATGCACTACAAACACTTTGTATGGAAAAGGCATTTTATGTGGGATGTAGGTGGGAGGGAAGCAATTATTTTAATCTCATATCTAAAAATGGAAGCAACAGGACTGCCATTCATCATTGCATTAGGCCATATTAATTTGTCACCAATTCCCTATTATCAATGTCAGAACTTCCAGCTTAAGGAAGAAAAGGAAAAACTCAGAGTGCAGTCTTCTGCCACAACTGACCTGTCCCTCCCCAACGCAAAAACAAATGTAACGCAAATGCAAAGAAGAAATACGAACTATAATATAGCACAGTACATAACATTAGCCCTCAAAGAAACAAATGCGAAACCTTTGATGGGTTTTCCTTCACCACTGATGCCTTATGGTTAAGTAACAGAAATTTAAGGAAAATCTTCAAGCTTAAGGTATTCTTAAATATATCTATAATATATTATATAAAAAAGTCAAAATACTTAAAAGCCTCAAGACAAAACATTCTAATAGGATGTAAAGTCCAACCAATTATCAGAAATACCATTAACTAGTCTTTACACACCTGACATTTAAGAAGAGATTTCTGGATATACAGCCTTTCCTGAGTATACTACATTGACCTCAATTTTACTACTATATCATCATGGGAGGATAAAGGATAGGCCATGAATTCAAAAACAAACAAACAAAAAACATGAACAAAAAGATTCTAAATGATAATTCAGAAACTAACCGAGGCAGAGCCCTGGAGGGAGCCCAGATGAAAGGCAATGTAGCCATGGCTGGACAAGATCCTTGTGCTAGGTTGCTTAACAAGCATTACTTAAATCAATAAAACAGAGAGCTGCTTGGTCTTTTTTCCCCCCTTCTTCTTGTTTCACCTAAGCGACAAACTCAGAAACTGGCAAATCAATACCTGCACAAGTGGAAATTGAATCACACAGATTTAACATCACAGAAAAAAATTAAGAAACTAAACATTTTCAGCAACACACCCAAGTTTGCAGAGATCTAGGTGTTCCTTTGGCCCTACCACTTATATACACATATTGCATATGAAATGGAGTTGCACAGACATTTTTGTAACAGCTTTGAAAGATGCTTTATACATGTACAAGTGGTTCTTCTCTGGTGGCTTGTCATTTTGGTAGAACAATCATTGGATGCTCAATGCACTTAAGCTGCTTATGTTTCTCACAGAAGAATGCTCACATCTGTCACTAATTGCATGAATGTTATCATATGGCTGCTACCATGTACTCGTTAGGACCCTACGAGCAGTTCTTGGCTTCTCCTTTCAAGGCATTATGAGAACTTGATTACTTCATGTGACTTCAGGTAGAATCTTATTTTTTTTTTAAATTTTTATTTATTTATTTATTTATTTATTTTTTACAAATTATCAGCCTGAATTCATTTAGCCACTTTGAGTCAAAATTGCCAACTTCTGAGTTACTCTTACTTTGTTTTAAAAGCAACAACAAAAATCCTGGATTTTCATCAAAAGCAGCCAGACTCCTGGATGGCTCCAAATTTCAGCATATGCTCCAAGTATGGAAACGGCATTCCGAACAATCTTTGGAAACAGCTAGGAAAGGCAAGGGCTGGGTCCCATTTCTTTCTGTTGATCCTCATGCAGGATCAAGCTGTGTGATGATAATCTGCTTGACCCTTTTAATGAAGAAACTACACAAAATTTGAAACTGATATAAAAAAACATACACTGTCAGACTGGAGTAAATCCCACCATCTTTGTTTCATTCTTGATGTACAACAGCACAGATAATACACGCACTTCCTTAGACTTCCTTTTATCAGGTGTACTAAAAATCTTACCTAGCAGATTCCAGAGAGGGCTGAAAATGAGCAGCTGATACATTTCTACCTTGTTCCTATCATGACTGCTCAACAAACATTTCCTTTGACTACACAGTTTATTTGTATACATGTGTTTTTTTTGTATGTGTGTGTGGTTTTGCATGTTTAAAAAAAAAAAAAAGAAAACTTTCACCCCTGACCAAGTACCTTTCTACATCTGCATTAACATGGTCACTTAATAACTGATGTAGTCCATCTGCTGTTCAAGACCCCATGCAATTCTGTGTTTTCCATTTCAATTAACAGCAAATTCTTTCCCAAAGCTTTTTTCCATGTCAGTACTACAATCTGAAATTGTCTGAAAAATGCAGTGAAAACCCATGAAGACCATGGCAGAAGTCCTTAAACTTGTAAAAAGAAAAAGCTTTTTAGGAGTCTAATACCAGGTTTGTTTTTAAAAAAAAACAAAAATAAAACAACACCCTCATCAACAGTCATTCCAAAGCACATAGGCTGCCAGCTGGTTCCAGCTCCAGTGGTTTTCCCATGCTTGCCATAAGGCCTGCAGGAGAAATGCAGCTCTGCACGAACCTTCCTCCCATACACATGTGATGAAGATGCTTTACCACACTCCTATCTTACAGTCCAAGATTTCAAAATGAGTCGTCTTCACACAGGTCTTTTGTTATCACAGAACATGGTACTTGCTATGATGCTGTTCAGCCATTTCCCTCTATTAAATCACTACTGAAGAAACCTTGGGCAGCTCACTGACCATGCAGAGCCTGATAGGCAGAGATCACCCTAGAACAAGCACTATATCGTGATATAAGATGCCCATTTTTTGTCATAAGTACCAGTAATCTTGAAACTTTTTTTTTTTTTTTTTTTAGTTTACAGAATCTTTAATACAGGCTCAGCTGCTATCTAAAACGAAGATACTATTTTCAAGAGAGAACAACTAAAATATTTAAGTGGTATCTTAAGCGTGCTATCAATTTAATTAAGAATTGCATTTACTTTGCCTTATTCCTTTAATATGATGCAACAATAGTAACAACTAACCTTTTACAGTTTAATATTCTTGCAACTACAAGATGATTCCTCTTCCATTTAATATGTCCCTTTCAATAGCATAATTAATCTAGTTTTCTCTTTGGCAATTCATTAAAATGCATTGGAAGGTAACACCATTCACCCGCAGTCTGATTTTTGGAGGACCTGATTAAACACAATTCAAATTAAAACTTTGTGCTCATCATCTCTGAAAATCCAGCACCAGGACGGCAATTAGAAACTTCCCACCTTTGCTACTGGATTATGTGCAGAGTAAGTAAAAAATAATCAGGGTCAGATACAGTGTAACTTCAGAGAAGGAAATCATGTTAAAATGCCACCACAGGAATCTTAGCTCATCCCATTAGCAAAGAGAAAGGCAACCCATCATTCTTTGTCAGCTGATGGCAGCGTAATGGATGAATTTACATACATGACCATCTGTTGCCATGTTAGGCAACAGCAAAGTGACTTTCCAGAATGCCAAACTGTCTGTCCTGTTCAGCATTTCCTTGTTTTTTGTAGGCTTCTTCATTACAAAATAAAATATTATTCTTCACATTGTAGAGCACCTCTCATTGCAACACACCCTGTGGACTGCAAACACACTCACAGAGCTGACAGAAGTTTCAGGACCGAGCACTGCGTAAGCACCAGAGCACTCGAGTGAGAGGCAGCATGCTGCTGCAGCCTCTTGTGCAGTACTCCTGAGGAAGGACATAGTGCTCAACTCCCCCTCACATCACAAGGGCTGCAGAACTGCTAACATATGTGGAGCACTGACAGAGCCTTAGTGTTAGTTCCTGGGGAAACATTTCACTTGCAGAGGACCTGAATTTCACTTATTTCAGACAGAAGGGCTTCAGCTTCTCATGACAGGAAAGAATTGAGAGGTTACAAGCTGTGCTGTGCTGCAGACCCATTACATCATTGACGCTTCAAGGGTTAGAAGCATCTCATACTAAAAAGTAACTGCATAACAAAAAAATTAGCAAGATTTAATAAAAAGCTAAAAAGATCATAAGACAAGATACAAAATTTACACCAGTATCAAAAAAGTGCGACTCCACTGGTGTCAATTTCCTGACTGAAGCACGTGCCAGACAAGTTATGACACTATCCACAGTCCCCTTTCACACAAAGACAAATATTAGCAAGTCAGAGATCTTCTACTGTAAAGCTGCTTGTCTGTTCAGCCCAATGTTTCCCCGATACACTACTGTTCAGAAGGTTATTTTACCTCTTTTAGGATAAAATATTTTTCACCATGTAAAATCTCATTGCGGCTACTATAATCAACTCTATGCCATGTTCTCTAGCCTTCTGACCCACCAGCAATCTGGTAATAAATCAGGATGTGTAGGTCAGTAAGGCACAAGAGAATGGATATTAAAGACACGTGTGCAGTTTTAGCAAGAGAACAAGTGAAAAACTTTTTGTTGAGCAACAAGAAAGCAATGGTAGTAGGGCAAACTTGCCTCGTGGATTTCAGCGAGCATAAGCTCCATGAGAATTGGGCTCACTATTAGACATATAAATCGGTGCAAGACTATCATTTCCATTAGATCCTTAACCATGTGGCCCCACCTGAGGAAGATCCTTATCTGTCACTCACTCCCATTACAGCCAGACAAACCCTGATCTTGTACTACCATTACACAGAAAAGATCTTCCCTGTAATCCCTACCCCCCCCCTTTCCTCTCACCTCACAAGCTTTCATTTCCACTGGGGTATCTAAACCTGGTGTCCTCTGAATGCCAGTGCTCCTTCTAGCCCCCAGGATCTTCCACTCTCACCAGGGTTCTTTCCAACCACCATCTTCTGCTCTCTTCACACAAAGACATCCAGGCACTCCTCTTACACAGCAGCTGCTCTAGTTCACATGCACTTCCCTCACTTTGCAGACTTCTTCAGGGCACCACTGACATATCCATCTCTTGTCCTACCCATTCTACAGCTCCATGCATGCAATACTCCACCTGATCTTCCAATTCCTTTCTGTGTTCTTGTCCTGATCTTTCAACCTGTCTGCCTCTATTGGCCAGATGTATCATCCATTCCTTTCTGGCTTCCACCATGTTTGTTACCAACGTAATTTCGCTGTTGTCAGAGAAGAAAACCCTCAAGTTCTTCAGGGATTTTCATGAGAAATATGTTTCCCTCTTCCAGTGCAGTAGCAAAGCAGTTGCTTTGGGAACCCTCAGGAGTTGTGGAAGCCTCTCCACCCAAGCTCTGTGCAAGCACTCTTCCTCCATGCTATTGCACTCTTCATCAGCTCCAGAGCAAGGAACACAAGCTGTCATCCTAACACAAAAGCACAAATTCATGCCAATAGCTTAACAGACCAGCCAGCTCAAAACAATTTGCAGCCAGCACTAAGTTATTATTGGAAAACACAACTGCAAAAAAAGGCAACACTTTTTTCAGACTGAGTCTGAAAGATCACTAAATCAAATTCTGTATAGGCTAGTATTACTGCATAAGATAGTTATTCCCTCATCAATACAGTAAGGATGAGTCTCACAGTGATGACATTTTGAGACTTGTAAGTTTTTCCATGACTAGCATAAACCGCGGTCTCTGAACATATTTAGTGTTCATTTAGACTACTACCATACCAACACTGCACGTGTAGGGTTTTTCATGCCTTTAGTTATACTCACACAGGACACTCATTTAAACATTAAAAGTGGACGCCACACATTGGACATGTGTGTAAGCCAGTACATACTGAAAGCTTTTCTTATTTACACATTATGAAGTAATTCAGTCTGAAATGACCATTTCAGTACATGCTTGAGCTTAAGAGTCATCTGAAGCCCAAACACTTTCTTAGCAGTTTTATCTAAATTCATAAGGAAGTCTCAAGTTCTGATCTACCACCCCATTAGCTGCCAGCACACATCAGCCTTCAGCAGCAATAAAAAGCTGTGGGTTTCTCTGCACCATGGAGAGTACTCAGGCAGACATCCTGGTGTTGAAGCTTCAGGGCAAGTTGTGCACGTGCTAACACAAATCAACCAAGATCCAGAAGAGCTACCATTCTTGAGAAAAATCTAACACAAACACTATCTTTTGGTGCTGTTCCAGATAAGACTCAGAACACCTTGCACAGATTTTGAACAAGGATAAGACAACAAATACCAGGCTAACTGCCCTGAATGGGGGCGTGTGTTTATTTTGAAGTGCTGCCAGGCAGGTTGACCTCATCAGCACTAAAGGATAACAACTCAGTGAGACTGTACTTCTGATACAACAGTCATAACAGAGCTTCTTTAGCGCTAACTCAAAACATACCCACAACTTTCCAGGATAATCACATTTCCAAGAAATCATACTTACTGTCCACTTGGCCACACACAGCACAAGCAAATGACTGCTCCACACCACTGATGACACAGAACAGCATCAACCATCTCAAAAGAACACAGTTCATGGAAACATTGTGTTTAATTTACCTAACATTGGGGGGGGTGGGGGGGGTGGGGAAGAAAAGGAACAGATCTTTCACCAACAAACATAAAACTAAAAAACATACCAGTTGACACACAACTGCAAGCAGCAGCAGCACGTTGGTATTCACAAACGCATGAAGCTTCTTTGAACTCTTACCTTTTCAATACTTGAAAGATTAGATTTACCAGTAATTTAAGCACTGGATACAGTACACAACCATACTCTTTTTTTCTTTTTTTTTTTTTTTTTTTTTTTTCCAGTCAGCAAACCACTAGAGAGACTACTGAAAGGCCCATTATGAAGACCAATCACTATCCTTTTCTTGAACGACCACATGAAAATCAGTGACTATTCCACAATGGATTGAAAGGGCCTTTTGTCTGAAGGAAAAGGATAAGGAGTCACAAAGTATCGCAGATTCATTTGTAACTCATGCTTTTGAAGAAACTGTATAGCTTCAGTTAAAAGCAAACCAAGAAAAGAACTGGCTTTGAAAAACATTATGCCACAACCCTTTCCTACTATGTATATGCCAAGCATATTTTTTGGATTGCCTCTTTCATATTACTAAAAGATGGACAGGCATTCTATATTAGTTGTTTTAGAAGATAAATTGTAAATGCATGCAGAGTTTTGACTTTATTCCAAATCCCTAATTAGGGTCCGCAGCACTATTTGCCTTGTCTAAACACAAAATCCCTGGAAACTTTTTTCAGTAAGAGATCTAGTATAAGTGTAATTGCACTGGGATAATAGCTGAAAGCATTGTGACTGTTGCTTAATAATCACTTAGTAATTGAGCAAATTTGCTATTACGTATGAAGTATGCAGTGGCTTCTTCACAAAAAAAAAAAAAAAAAGCATTTGACTCTTAACTAATTTTTAAGTTTGTTTCTGAAGTCTCTCGCAAAAAAGGTCATTTATGTCTGCTGACTTCTGAAAAGTAGGAAAATGTTTCACTTCTCTCCAGCCCCACTCACACTTTCAGTTATGAAGTTTTACATGCAAATGCACGCACACCCAAAATGGGATTTGCACACAGGAATTCATTATGGAGTTTCTAAATAAGCTTCACACAGACAAACTTTCAGCAGGAAAGACAGTGGAGGCTAATAAGCAAAACCTGATTTCTTCTAATCCATATCCAGAACTAGGGAAATTACTGCACTTTCCATTAAGAAACAAAAGTCACAACTGTCAGACTTGCCCTATTCACCCATCTGTTCCACCCACATACTGTGAAACTAAACAGTCAAAAATGTCAGTTTTCACTCTCCAGCATCCTAGAGTTCATATTCCTCGTGCTTCTACAACCCTTTCTGAAATGAAGCAATATATTTTGTGCACACTACTGGCCAAGACACCAGCTATGAACTGGATTTAGCTCTTCTGACCATCCTATCAAATCACATCAGGAAAGGAGTTGGGCTTTGGTGTATTACAAGATGGCATGAGCTCCTGAGCTCAAGGTGCTCAGAAACAAACAGAGCAAAGAGGCATGAACTCTGCAGCCCCCTGCTAATCATTGAAGTTCAGGGACAAATTATTTGATATAGTAATGTTACACAATGATGCTTACAAGTAACTCTTAACAGGGGGAAGGTGATGGACTAAGATGCCAAAAGTCTAGACTAAAATAGACACTTTGTTATCAAAGTTAACTATTTTGCAACCCTTCATTTTTGTACATGAAGAAGAAAACTTGAACAGAAAACTCATGAACAATCTGGGGAAAGAAGAAAGGGCAGAAGGAAGGAGATAGAAACAGAAGGATAGGGAAAGCGCACAAAACTAATAAGGACATGGGAAAAAATAGTAACAGCAATAGGTATGAGGTCATATTCCCCCAGAGCAGCACAGACAATAAAATCCTTAATATTAACAAGTAAATTACAATTTACAATCACCTACAAGTTGTTTCTCTTCCCTTGATCTTTGTGCAAAGCCTCACTGCCTGAATCTTCTGCTCCAAACTGTTATGTAGCTTTATTTTTAAAATCCTCCAGTGCACAGTGAAAAGTAGAGTTTGACCTTTCCTTTGGATATGTATTGTTCCAAGGAAGTGCTTGAGGATTTTTTTTATTTTTGTTTGTATTCTGCATGACTAACATTACTTAACAGTGTGCAAAGACCTTTAAGACTTGAGCCCTGAAAACATACTGGAAAATACAGTCCCTAGAATGACAACGGAGGCAACACATGGGTGAAACAGAACACAAATATAATGATGTAGGGGAATTACCACCAAACACAGGTTAGCTGTAACTACTGACAGGCATGACTTTGGTACTTCCACCACTGCTAGGAGAGAACACAAAACATAAACACTCCTCGGGCCACTGGAATCTTGTGCTTTCTCTTAAAAGTAGACCCAAACCATAGGTTTCAGTTCTGGACAACTATGCCCTTAAAATTTCAGAAATGGTGAGAAGGTATCCTGACATAGTCCTGTTTCCCTTTCTTTGAGAAAGCATAGGTAAGAAAAAACTGATCTAGATTCAGACCCCAAGCTTCCTCAACATAGAAAGTACTTGGATATGCTTGTGTTCAACTTTTAGGCTTATTACTAAATGCTAAACAAAACAGACTCAAGTACATGTTCCTTCTCAGGGTCTATTAAGTTCAGAAGCAACCGTGTGGATAAGGACTGTGGAAGCAGACCCTTCAGTTAAGGGCAGTCCCGTAAACACTTTGAAAGACATTTAATTTCCTTCATCTTAATCATAACACTTTTCTTATACAGTACAATTCTCAGAGTTGTGACCTCACCTTGTCTCATGCTTATACAGCACCTGACACAGTACAATCCTTATCTTGATTGGTGTGTCATTACATTTAACAGATCCTGCTGTTCTCCTAAATGGCCAAATTTTTTCAACTCCCTTAATGTAATTAGCAGAACACTCAAAACCCAGCAGCAGCATTCAGCTTCAGCAGGCTCTGATGGAGCCTCATAAAACTCAGCCCATTCTAACCTGGAAACCATTCCATGTTTACACAGTTTAACTGCATCCACAGAAACAATTGTGGCAGGACACAATGTCCTGCTCACAGCAGCTTAAAGACTCTAACTAGAGGCATTCAACAGGTTACCTCCCAGAAAGGCTTCTTGCATGGCTAGTGCAAGTATGTTCCTGGTTAGCCCTGGCATTTTAGATGCAACACTCCTTTCTGCTTTCAACGTAACAAAGTCTTTAGCTGGCGTTCCTTGAAAAATCACGTTTTGGATGGCATTTTATGTTTGCATCAGGAACCCAAAGAAACAGGAGAAAGATGCTTCATAATGTACACTGGTAATTCAAATAAAGAAGTTCACAGAAAGGAATTCCCACAGAAGACTATTAGATTCCTTGAAGCACGTAAAGCGTTTGTACGTGTTCAAGCCGGAATCAACCAAACCAATGCAGGAGAATGTGACCTGGAATTAAAATGATGGAGTTTCTGAGGTACCTCTTGGCTCTCCTAAAGAAAACAAATCTAGTAGTAAAAGTGATTCAGACTACACGATGACAAGGCTGAGAAGGAAACTTACACTACTCATTTATAGCTCAGCAAAGGAAGCACTGCATAATGATAGAAAATAAAAAGACACTGCCAGCTCTCTCTGCTTACCAACAGATTCCACGCCTAATGATTAAGGTTTGCATTCACTATAAGAAAAACAACAATTATATATATATATATGTATATTAAAAAAAAAAAAAAAAAAAAAGCCCTATCACCTCAGCGATCTTTTACTGCGGCGCAGAAAAATTAAATCCTTAAACGGGTGCAGGAACAGGAGCTGGGGCACGGCAGCCTTCGTCCCTACCTTGCAGCACAGTAGGTCGGGGCTCGCAGCGGCGCCCGCAGCCCGCACAGCACCGTGAGGCAACGCTTCAGGAGCAAAAGCGGCGCTGTCTCAGCGCGTTTGGCTGCGAAGCCAGGCGGGGATGAAGGGCTGCGCCGGCACAGCGCCAGCTCCCAGCCCGTTAATCATTTATGCCCAAAGCTGTTACTGAACAGCCCGGAGCAGCGCAGCCCAGCAGGGCTCCAGCGGCGCCCGGCGGACAAGGGCGACCGACCGCGGGGCGGCTCCCCGGGCACCCTGGCCCAGGGCTTAGGAGCCGAGGGACCGGGGCCGCGCTCCCCGTGCCGCCGGAGGGGCGGGCCCGCCCACCTCAGGGGCGCGAAGCGTTCGAGAAGCGACCGGCCTCCCCCGCCGCCACAGCGAACTCGCCGCAGGGCTCCTCACCCTCCCTGGCGTTCCGGGCAGGTGCCGAGCGGAGGGGAGGGGAGGGAGGGGAAAGGAAAGGAAGGGAAGGGAAGGGAAGGGAAGGCAGGGCAGGGCGGCGCCTTACCTCAGAGCCGCCGGGCCGCAGCGACGCCGTGCCGCCGCGGCAGAGGACGGGAGGGCGGCAGCGGGGCGCGGCGGTGGCAGGGCCGGCAGCCCGCCGGGAAACGCCCCTCGCCCCGCCCCGGGCCCGCCCCGACAACGGCCGCAACGGCCGCCCCACGGCCCAGCTCCCCTGTGGCGGGCCATGTGGGGAGGTGCGGCCGTGGAGCCCCTCGCCCAGCACGGCGAAGCGAGCGGCACCAAACGCTGCCAGCCCCTGAAGCTCCCCGGAGATAAAAATTAAAAAGTACCTCCGTTTTTTTTTTTTCAGGAATCGGTGTTTTAAAATACTGCCTAAAAGCACAAGTGCATAGTCTGGGTTGTTAACCCAATGGTAAAGGAGCAATAAATAACTATTCCCTTAAACACTAGAACATGCAGATACAGCTGCATGCTTGGAACTAAAGAAAACTACAGCAAATTTTCCATAAACAACTGTAATCTGGCTTTACTGTCAGTATTGGTGTCTCATACCATCACTGGTGGTATCCTTGACCTAAACACATACCATTTCTCATCTTTGCTAGCAATGTGAGCCCCAAGTGCTGGAAAATCATAGCGCTTCCTCTAAAAACCTTTACCTGCCTCTTTTCCTGTGAACGGAGAGGAGGCTTCCTTGGCTCTAACACACCTCTACTTTATCTTTCCACCCTCTGCAAGAAAATTAACTGCTTACACTGCCAAGCCCAGCTTGGAGGCAGCACTGGGTCCTCACTGTTTTCAGCCAAAGGTTCCCAGACCTCAGCATGGAAAATAACGCAAGGTGGGATTTGTCTAAAGCAAGGGCCCAACCCATCCTCCAAGCCAGGCGGTGTGCCTCCTCATGGCAGGTTGGTGGGCTGGCAGGGGACTAGCTCGGAATTACAGCACACAGTTCTTGGTGGTGGTGGTGTCCCAGGGAAACTCCCTTGACACCTTCTACTCTGCTTGGGTGCAGTTGCTTCATGCAGAGGATGGGTTTGCCCACCTCCTTCAGAGAGCTGGGCACAAATTAAATGCTCAGTGATATACAGTGTGGCCACAAGTTCAGAATTTACATTTCTTTTGGAATTGCATCTTCAAAACTGTTCAGATCTGCGGTAAATGTTTGTTTATTTTAAACAGCTTAACTTTGAATGTCCAGGTTTGCATTTGCACTCAGAATACTCTCACTGAAGTACCACTGACATTTATCAGCACCCTGAACTGTATGAATTTTGCCTGTGAGTTGTGGAAATGATTCTGAAGTTCAAGAAAATAGTGCATTATGTTCATAAAACAAGGGTGCTGCTGACCTTTCCACACAAAATAATAGATGTGAATCAAGGAGCTGAGACTCATCTAAAGGAACACAGTGGAAACACATAGGATGAAAGGCTCTGAAGGCTTTACAAATTATATTTGGATGGGAGAGAGGAGGGAGAAAGAGAATGTGGGAAAAAGAAGAATGAAAAAGGATCCTGCTGTTTAGCTCACGCATAAATTGTATGTGCTCAGTCAAAGGTCACTCCTTTTATTTTTTCATTAATTTCAATGCCAGTAGATGGTATATGAAGAACAACTTAACAACAGCCAGAAACAGTTTAGGTTTTTCCATGACAATGCAGTGGTCAGAAAAACCCAAGTGGTAACTTCATTACGTATCTTTACTTTTGACTTTTTAAAAAGTAGTGGCTAAAAGAAAGTTAATCATTAGAAATGAACTATGTAAATTTATATAGAAAAGTTAAATAAAAATCAAATGGTCTACTTTTTTTGTATTTGCTAACAAAGTTTTTGTACCCCGTGTACATTGAAATTACTTCCTGTAACAATTCTTGGTTGTTTTTTTTTTGTGGTTTTGGGCGGGGAAATCCAACGCTGCTGGTGAGAAATGGTGTATTTGGACAGTACTGAGGATGGGGTGTCTAAGTACTAAACACAAGTGAGGAAAAAAACAAATAGGAAAACAAGGAATAAAAGCTTTGGGAAGTCCACAGGTGCATGCAAAAGCTGGCACAAGGAAATTACCACCCACAGCAACTGAAAGTAGAGGCCAGAATGAGAACAGAGAAGGAATCATGAATGCTCTGCAGTGAGGATTACAAACAACCACCTCAAACAAATTTTCAGGGAACAGGAGCCCTTCAACAGAGACTGATGCAACAGCTGCAAACTGCTTTTTGGGGACTAAAAAGCCAACACCAGAAGCTGATCTCCACACAAAAGTATCACAGATTATATACATCTGCGTTGAAGGTGTTTTAGCACTACTCTTACTAGTTTTCCAATTTTTGCAGCAAATGCGCAGATCTACATTGACTTGCGGTATATATGGCTGTATGCTGAGCCTACATTGTCTAAAAGAGGATTCCAGCTGCCCAGCACTTAGTTCTCATCTCCTGTTTATGCCAAATAGCAGTGTGAACATTATGGTCCACACATTACATCATTTGGCTCCTACATAAAGTTTATTCACAAATAAAAGTAGAATGATAGACAGTAGCAAACATCCCAGCAGGAACCTTTGGGCTCTGTTAGAAGCGAGGTGGCCTACTGGTCAGAGGTCTGACTTGGGATTTTGCATTAAATCCTCAGTTAGAATCACAGAAAATCCTCAGCTGGAACTGACCCACAAGGATCATCAAGTCCAACTCCTGCTTCCACAAAGGACCACCCAAAATTCAGACCATATGTCTGAGAGTGTTGTCCAAATGCCTACTGAACTTTGACAGGTATGGTGCCATAACTACTGCCCTGGGGCACCTGTTCCCATGCCTGAGGAATTATTAGGAATGAGGAATGTCTACAGCTACTGCCTCGTTGAGGTGCCCTTGCAATGTCTCTGGTGGAGTCGGGAAGCTGGAGCTTCTGGGTTATGTAGAGCAAGGACCTTA
This sequence comes from Aythya fuligula, assembly GCF_009819795.1. Classification (NCBI taxonomy): domain Eukaryota; kingdom Metazoa; phylum Chordata; class Aves; order Anseriformes; family Anatidae; genus Aythya; species Aythya fuligula. Next base: position 456,522 of record NC_045564.1, read on the forward strand.
TCCTTCCAACCCTGTAAACAAGATACCCCCACAAAGAGACTGGAAAGAAGGAGATAATTGGCTGCAATTGCTTGGATGGCTGAGGGGTGTTTGCAGACAAGGGGGAAGGGACTGAAAAGGCAGTGATCACTGATCCTGTGGCCTGAAAACTCTGATGGCTAGAGACAGTTATTAACACTGTCCTGATACCGTATGACAAAGGGATGTCCTGTTGATCAAGTGGCAAGCTATATGCACTGTGCCGTGTCCTAGAAAGTAGACCTGAGATTAGCAGCAAGAGCCAGGATAATATGGAGGGTCCAATATTAAGGGTAGCCTTGAGAAAACCACCAGGAAAGAACAGAACTATCACCTGATTATGCTAAAAGTAGAGTTAGTAATAAATGTATATTCATAAAATGTATATTCATGTAATGTTTTTTAAGTATGTGCTTCACAGAGATGAGGGGTGGACCAAAAGTGAGCCAGTCAGAGCAGTTTCTACTGCCTCTGCAAAAACATATTAAAGTGAGAGAAGACACGCAGAAGACGCAAGAGACGCCAGGGTAGTAGGGACATGAGACAAAAGCTAGGGGGAAAAAACAAACAAACAAACAAACAAACAAAAAGATAGAAAAACAACTATCTGCTCCTGCAAGAGCGGGAGCAAAACTAGCCACCTTGAGCATGAGCACAGAGAAAACTGAGGGTGAGGTACGACTGGAAGGGGACTGCAAACAGAGGAGGAACCACCATACACCGATCCCGGTCTCCCATACTGCCTTTGCCTCACTGAAAGGCAAAGGGACTGGGGAGCAGGAAAAGTATCTAGAAGGGATTTGAGTTGTGCCTCTACAAGTGTTTGATTTTTTTTCAATTTCAGAATCACTAATTAAAAGTTTGTTAATTGGGAAGAAATTTAATCAATTGAAATTCCCCTGGCACACAACTGTTTCTGGCTTGTAAGAGGGAGAAATGGATTCAACACAGAAATTTGGAAGTAAACTGATGCAATCACAGTAGTCTGGCAGAGGATCTAAGGGTAAAGATGTGGAAAATGGCAAATTACATAGCTCATGTTGTAAAGCAGTTGCTAATCTGGGGCATAAATATAACATGGCTCTTTTAAACCAGGAGAAGGGCTGATGATAACATTTTATCCTGACTTTAGTTAACTGCAGTGAAAATTTGCAATCTTAATGGAAAAAAAAAAAAAAAAAAAAAAAAAAAAAAAGTTTAAATAGAGGCACCAGAAGTGATTACCAGAGATAAGTCTTCGGGAGATAACTGTTTACATGCTCAGCTTCGGAGAGAGATGCCAAGCAATGAAAAGGCAGAAGGTCCTTTCAAGGACCTGTGTGGAGTCCTAAGGAGTGTTATATAGAATAACGACACAGAAAGAGGAAAATGAAAATTCATTATAGCTACAGCAAATTCTGACAGTCAGTCACACTGGACCAAAATCCTAGAGGCTGGCTTCTTACATGTTATCAGCAGAAACCTGTATTCAGTATCTAGAAGAATTTTGTAAATAGAAAAGCTTCTGTGTTTGCACATGTGATCCCAAGCAAAACCAACAACAACAACAAACAAACAAAACCAAAACCAAAACAAAATAAAAACAAACAAACAAACAAACAACAACAAAAAAAAAACAAGGAAGTTGGCTTTTTTGGCTCCCAAAGCTGTGGGTCAAATTTAGAAAAGATAATTTGCAACCCACACACAAGTTCGGCCATTATGTTTGCTCAGACAAGGCCTGAATTTGATTAAATGCTTATGCGCATGCAGACTATAAACTATATAAACAAAAATCTGTTTTGCAATGAGAATATTTATATCACAGATAAGTGAAACTGCTGCTCTGAGATCTCACATTTATTTGAAACTACAATGTCTTCAAGTGACTGTGACAAAGTATAATCTCTAAGAAAGTTTTTCTTTTTTTTTTTTTTTTAAAGATTGGGAGCATTTTCTGAAAACAATGCAGCAGTATCTTTTGGTGTCCAGTGTTTCAGAGTGAGTGGACTTGAACAGGGTGGTAAACACTTAAGAATGAAGTTCAAAAACAAACAAAAAGGAGCCTTGAGCACACTCTTGTATTAAATGGGAAAGAAGTGAGGGAAAGCTTGGCAGAAATCAGCATAATAGTAGGCTTATTGTTGAATCTGAAAGCTTCATTTTCCAACAGTGTCCCTTTTCTGGGAAGCTGCACAACCATTCTGAAAACACTTTCTATAGAGATGATAAATCTATGGTGGAGATTTATGCACATTCAGATTAAGTCAGGAAATCAGTCATGAAAAGGTAATTAAACAGAGACAAAAACCTAGAGGAAAAATTACTATCCCCACCCCCAAAGCAAACACAGCTAACAATACGCTATGATATATAGGTGCCGCTTTTGCTCATATTCTTGCTCATGCCATGTATAGGGCAAGCAACCTCATCCTGGTTCCTCACTGCAGTTCTCAGGACTCCAGACAAGGGCACTCTGCACAGCAGCAGATTCTTGGCAGTGTGTGAACAGACTGGACTTGGTATCTTTGGTCTTTTTTTTTTTTTTTTTTTTTTTTTTTTTTTTTTTTTTTTTTGGGGGCACAAGTTCTTAATTGATAAGAAAAGGCATACAAAGAAAAAAATGTTCTGTAGCTCTAGATGGAATTGTCTGAGACCATAGTGTTCCTGGTCCTGTGGTGATATCCAAACAGGAGGGAAAAGAAACAGAAACAGCTCCGTGACACTAGTTGACCCCCCAAATAGCTGGGGTTTGCTGGAATAGTTTCTGATAATGGCTTGCAGTCCCAGGACACAGGTGCTGTGTCAGTTTAAATGCTCATCTTCTGATGAGTTCCACCATGCACTCCGGGTGCTGATGTGCACTCTCTAAGGGAACAACTGGAGAGGAACTTCCTTTAGTTAGCAGCAGTGGTAGAGTTTTGCTCTGTGGTTGGGCTAGACCCTGACAGTCTCACTATTTAGCTTTAAGCATTCAACTTGGGTGCCTAAGTGAGAAGCCTCAGTACCCTAGATTGTCGTGGAAGCAGCGGTGTCCCACTGACTCTACAGGAGCCTTCAGCCCTGTAAGCACCAGAGTTAGTCACCTTAAGTTACACTGCTAAAAACCCCAATGCAGGGATGACCTAAACATTCAGTGTTACTTCTGTTACTTTCCTGGAGCACTTGACTACGAGGAAAACTGCTCGCAGTAACTCAGATGCCACTGTATGTACTCCAGGAGCTTACTGCTTTGTTCCAAAAGGGCTTGGCCTACCCCTAAAGCTCCAGCTAGAAAAGAACAGGGGACATCCATTTCCTAGTAGCACTACTGTATTGCTGTCCTCTATCTGGACTTGAGACTGTGAGTAGAAAATCTGATTGTTCATATGGTAGATGAGAGCATTAGAACATTACAGTCTCCATTTTAGAGCAAACAGCTCAGTCTGTCCAGGCACAAATAAGTGAGGTGCTGTGGGAGCTGACTGTTTTGACACAGAGGTGACTCTTTCCCTTTCAGCTTGACAAAATGTACAGCCAACTCAAGAGTGTTAATGGTAAAGCAAACACATGGACTAAACAAAATTTAGTAAAAAAAGTCCTTCTGTTTCACATCACTGCAACTCCTAAACATGCAAAGTGAGTATTGCATCATAGACCACTGAGCAAACTACTCCAGCTTTGAAGACATGGTATATAAATGCTGTAGCTCTGTGAAAATCTTTAACTTGTATATCAGGACTTTTTAATTAATACATACATTTGTTAAATCTTATCTTAATTCTCTGAAGTGGCTTGAGGCCTGGTGCCTGACAGATCTCACATGGGAGCTAAAGGCAGAAGCCAATGAAAAAAACTTGACATCTAAAAGATATAATGTTTCCAAATTTTTCAATGCAAGATGATCTATAGAAGAAACTATTTACAATCCTTCCTCCCATACAACTGGACAAAACAACAAGTTCTACAAGAAGTAAGAAGTATGGCAATTCTGATTCCTACATAAGAGTTCTGTTCTAGCAGGTGTACAAAATGGTACATTAGCCCTTACCCTCCCTTTTCTGCTAACAAGCATGATTTACAAAAGTTGGAAGTTTTTACCGCAGGGGCTATTTTACTAAAGTATTCCATTGCCAGCTTGGAGATGTATGGGATTTTAACTGACACATTAGTAGGAAATGAATGTGTGTAACGGGGAAACACAAAGTAGTGACTCCACTTGAGGACTGGCTTTGCATACAGATATTAATCGGGTCTCTTTCACATAAAAAAAAAAAAAAAAAAAAAAAAGTAATCTGCACAAGATAATCCTAGCCAGAAGGAAAAAGTGACGATCAAAGATATTCAGTGCTTTGGAGTGTGGTTTCAGCTCAGGAAATTGAACATGAAACTTATCTGGGAAGCAATACTAATAATGGAAGTGGCACATTTAAATAATGATTTGACTACCACAGTCATGAGTTTGAGGAGTTTAGTGGTTCAGGCTATTGTTGACACAGTGATATGTCTGATGTAGTATTTAAAGAAGGGTTGACCAACAGGTGGAAACATATAATTAAGTTGTAAAAAAAAAAAGAAAACAAACCAACAACAAATGCAAGGATTAGAGTACTAGTGTTGCTACACAATGGGCAATGAATTAAAGGAAAATGGTAAAAAATTAGTAATGTAATAATGTCAGAAAGAACTACAAGGTGTTAAAAAAAGACAAGGGGAAACAAGGTTTTATCAATAAACAGCATTCTTCAGAAGTACAATGATCATGACAGAAAATGTCAGCAGTGTGATCCAGAAACGACCAAGGTCACTTAAGGCAACACAGATTTTGAGCCTGTCTCTGAAGAGACTCAAGTGAAGCTGAACAGGTAGAGTCCTCAAAAATAAAGTGTCCCCACACCTCTGAGCAACAGAAAAACAGTACCTCTATTTAAAAGTGAGGGAGTCCCACCTCAGAAAGTGCCTCAAAGACATCTGCATAGAAAATCTGTGTGAGAACCAAAGGCTGAACACAGGATCCTACCTTGTATTCAATACTGCTGAAAGTTACGCAGTATTGAATCTGCTTAGCACAGCACTCTGGCTAAAACAAGAACAAAATTTGTCTCTATGCAATTACTTGATTTAATGCACAAACACTGCTTGCTGCTTTCAAAGACCAGAAAGCACAGCTTATGGGCTAAGGAGATGAAAGAGCTGACATTAAAAGAAGACAAGACAAAGAGGACAAAACTGACAAAGGGACATATATGTGTGTATATATATTTTTACACATTACAAAAAAAAAAAAAAAGTTGAGTCATTCTTCATACAGGTGCCGTCCATGTAACAGGATTCAGACAATTCGGTAGTCATGCTCCACAAATCTACTAGAAGGTAATGAACATGCCCTATTTATGACACATTTCATTGTACAAGAATAAATGTATTTATTAAAATGATTAGGCTGGCTTCAAAAGTCTAGGAGAAAGATATTATTAGCATATTTCTCCATGAAGGATATGTAAGGAGGTAACTCACAGAGATGTGCTTCAGCTCTTCACTGCCATTACTACTGCAAATACCATTTTGTTCTGCCCCCTTCATCCACCAGCAAAACTGCCAATCAACTTTCAAACTCAGAATCCTAACAGATATGAATGTTTGAGGCCAGATTTTTCATTGTGTCTTACATGCTGAATCTCATATGAAATATAAAAAAAAACAAAGGTGGAATAAAAGGCTGTCCTTTGGTAAGATTACCTGCACATTAAGAGGCTGATTACACTGTTTGCAGTATAACACGCATATAAATAACCAGACAAAACTTAGAACAAGCATTTGCAGGAGTAAAACACGGCTAGAGCAAAACAGAGATGCCTTACCCAGGGTAAATCTGCCCCAAAGCAAAATCAAGTCATCTGAGGGAAAAAAAGAGTTATTGGAAGGCGAAGGAAAAGGGCTTCTTGCCCTATCCACAATCTACCCCAGAAGGTTTAGTGGTATCACCATACCTGGTGGTACTGTGAAGCCTTTGCCTTTGTGGGTGTAGGAGCGTCATGAAAGATTTGGATGGATTTGGATGGTCTTTTCTCTCCAACAGTGGGTGTAGTTTGTTCCAAGTTTGCCTTGGAGGAAACAGTTACCTGAATGACCTGATCCCTCCTGTAAAACTCATCATGTCATGTGAGTTTACCCTGCTGCATTTGCCACACAATAACAAAGTATTTAGCTATTTCTCCCCACTATGTCACAACACTAGACAATCTGTGTTTTGTCTACAGCAAAGTAAGAGTTAATCACCCAGCAGAAACAGGGAGAAAGAGAGAAAGTGAGCCAGAAGGAGACATAAGGAAGCTGCAAGCTGCAGCAGTTATGTCATTCAATTCCCAGCTTTAAATACGCCCTTTGAAGTGGAACAGGTTTTTTTTTAATGTTAAAATAAACTGCTTTTCAGTATGAATCATTGTTCATGGTTGCAAAAATGACTCCACTTGAACTCTAAACTGGATATTCAGTATCAAAAAAAAATACTGGAAAATTTATGTGCAGACCCCCAACATTCCCACAGCTCCCATGCTGCATTCAACACTTATTAGTGGCAGCAGTAGCATTATAGTAACAGCTGACAGTGTTTTGCAGGCATAGTTTAGAAACTTTATCTTGATCCCCACAAACCATGGGATCGGTGGTATAACTCCACAACTAACAAGTCTGACTTAACTACAGAAAAAAAATAAGGTACCACCTTTGTGAACTTCACTTGTCAACAAGATCTTTAAGAACTACAGATGAGAACATGCCTTTGTCAACAAATAAATGCTGTGACTGCCAAGCTGAGTTTCAAAGCAGTCACCATTCTTCTGCCTCCTACACCTCACAGAATTAGACTAAGTGGAAATGCAAATAACTTTCTCTAAGTTAAGTAAGTCTGCATAAATTCCATACCTGAGACACCTGAATAGATTTGGCAACTTCTCAAATCAAATCCACATAATCTATTATTTTATTAAAAACAGAAAATTGAACAATAGGAGGCATATCTAACAGACCTCTCAAAATGATGGGTAATGTCCACAGGGAACAATGGGAGGACTTCACTGTTCTTTTTCTCCTATGTAGATCTTGCTTCATTACTTAAAGGGTTCACCCTTGTTGCCTATGAGATCTCCAGGACTCTGGAGATTTGTTAAATCTGTGTCAGAATTGCTGAAGTTTTATCTTCCAAACGAGAAATAAGAGGTTTGTGTGTATAGTACATTAACAAATGATGAAGAGGACCACACCAAATGCCTGCTGTGTATTTGTGTTTCTGTAAGCAAGAGATATAAATTACGGATTGCAAACTTTGTGTGATACCAAGCCCTAAGTCCAAGAAGTATTGAACTGTACTGAAGCAGGCTAGGAAGTAATTAACTTCAACTAAATTATGTAATGGAATAGGCTGCATTTTCAGAAACAAAACCCCAAATAAGAGAAGCAATGAGAAGGAGAAAAAAAAAAAAAGAGAGAGAGAGAGAAAAAAAAGAGAGGTTTATAAATATTTCTTCAAAAATATCTCTATGAAAGGATAAAACACCAGATTTAGAATAAAATCTAAGGTAGAACTTTGAGGTACAGTAAAATGCAGTTCTGGTACTTGTTCCAGGAATACCATCAATAGGCTACAATCACTTCATCAAAGTGTTGTGATTAACAAGATAGAAAGCTGCACAGTGGTCAAGTAAGATGAAATGTTAGCAGTTTTCCAGATTGTGGGTTCAGGAAGAAATCATTTGTCATGTTCAGCATTGCTATTGCAAAGCTGCTCTGAGATCAAAATCCTGATTGTAATCCATCAAACCAATAACCACAGCAAGTCAAATGGCTGAGCAATTGTGATGACAGAGCTGGCTGCAGGGATGCTGCTAGGAATTAATATGTGAAGCTGCTGTCAGCGCGTAGAAATCTTTGGATGAAGGGGAAAACAGCATGATAGCGGCTAATAACAGTAATACTGGAATCATATCAAAACAGATATTGAAAACAAACCCAATTGTGTCACTGATTTTTGAAGGAGAAATGTTTAGGCTTGCTGCTTACAATTTGAACAAGAGGTGTGCAGACCTCTGCACATCTCTTCACCTGGTATGGGCAGAACAACAAATTTCCATTCCCAGTCCATACAGAGCAATGTGAGCAATTGCCTCATCTCTGCTTTGCCCCTACTGCTTTCACAGGAACTAGCCAGTGGCAGATACAGTCACAAGGTGATGTTCAGGATGGGAGTGCCCGGCAGAAGAATCAGCCTGCTGGGCAGTTCAAACTAACTAGAAACTGCCTTTGCAGGTGGACAATAAGAATACCAGTGTCATGCAAAATTGATTTTGCTTGGGGCCACTGCTAGCACCTGGGCTCCATCTTGCCTCCTAGACAGGGTGTGAGAGAACTACTTGAATCATCGTTGCAAAAGCCATCTGGCACTTTTGCCTCCATGAAAACAGGATCAATGCAGCACTCACCATGATTCTCTGGGCAAACCCTGCTTAGCTTTGTGAGAGACATTCTGTAGCCAGTAAGTTAGGCTCAGGCGAGGGTCTCAGTGAAGTAGTAATTTATTCATGATTGCAATGGCGGGCACCCCACAAGCAGGAGCATGCCTACTAGTCACACAGTACAGTTTATATACTTTATTTCTCAATGACCCGGACCCTTCCCTATTTCCCCACTGAGTGGGTAATCCAGTCACAACCTATCTGATGCTTCACAGACAATGCATGGCCTTCAGTTGCTGGCCTGTTAAATTTCAAATTTCTTTTGAGTTTTTTACTACTTGAAGTGGTAATGTTTCTTCACTCATCTGACTTGACTTGACACCATGATCTTCACCTAATTGCTCTAAGAAGTCTGGTTGTCTGCATTTTACAAGGTCACCTGCTAAGTTTTCTTATCACTGCAAGCATATCTCGATACCACATTCCTTACCTTTAAACAATGTAACTCTGCAAAAACAACATTTTTATTCCCACAGTTTACCCCCACCTCAAAGAAGTCTTCAGTATGACAGGAATCCAGAAACAGTAATCCCCTCTTTAGTTTCTGTTTCCTGTTCCCTTTGTCACTTTCACGCTTTATCTCCATTCCATGGTACTCTCGCTTTAGTGTACCTTTTTTTCTCCCCATCTAAATATAGCAACTCTTCAGCCTTTTTGTCTCTGCTTCAACCTTGGCTGCCTTTAATGGATCCTGCATGAAATTAGGCCTAGTTTCCATTCTAATCAACTTTAGTGACTTATGCTTTTAATTAGACCTTTAATATTCCTCCAGTTTGCATAGATGGTGCATTATAAAGAGCCCTTCCCAAGTGTCATTGTGGTTTCAACTTGAGAGGAAAAAACATTTCACAAATAGTATTTTAACAAATGGAAATATAAGCAATTTATCACAAGCTATTATGATTTTATTCTCTCCAGCTGGAGCAGCAGATGTGTTAATATATTTTTCCAGTTGAAATAGCACCATGTGATTTATTATTCCATACGGAGTAGGGGTCCAACAAGCCCCTGCTTGGACATAAACTCCATGGGATTCTCAACATCCTGTAAATTGCTGGATCTGAGTAACCCCTCTCCAAAACCACAGTGGGTCTTCTGCCTTGCATGCACAGATTTAACAGGTTAATTGAACAAATTAGGCTCACTTCAATAGCCCCTTTGTGTTCAAGATCTGATCCACAGAAGAGCTCTGGAAGTTTAAAGCACCAGATAAGTGCTAAGTATTACTGGGTCACATTTTGAGGTTCAGGATCAGTTGTTACTTAATGTTTATTCAGGCAAACTTCCACCAAAGTGGAGCACTGAATCAAAAACAAACAAACAAACAAAACAAACAAACAAAAACCACAGTAAGAACCTCAGAATTTCATCCATTATTAATCATTTGAAGTATCAATCAAATGTAATGCTCTCTGACTTTTTTTACTCTTGTCTGATTAAATATCATTACAAATAAAAGGTATTCAACCCTTACTTAAAAAGTGTGATTTACTGCCAGCCAACCTGCTCGTCTCTAGTGGAGTGAACTGGGAAGTTTCTATGAGGGTTCTTGAAACAATCTTTCATTACAGTTACAATTACTGTCAGTTCTTGACTGTATTTAACAATAATTACCATGATCACTCCATAAATGAACATATCCTAAGAACATTAACTAAGCAGAGATGAGGTATACACACATATATTTATATGTGTGTATACCAGCAACATTTTTAAGGTGTCACTGAGATCCTTTCCCATCATATCAGATACAGCACTGCCATTAAATATACTCAAGTGGTTTAAAGCAATGAGATATTTCTTTGTATTGATATGAGTAGTTCTCTTATTTCCTATTTCCTTTACAATTTGTTTATCAAGGTGTTTGTTTCCTACTTGTTATTTGGAATTGATTGAATTTAGAGACAAGCAAGACACTAAAATTTTGAACCTTTCTAAACCATTTAATCCCATGAAAATAATAAAGATAAATTCATGGAGCCACTGGCATTAGTGCCACCGGGATTTTACTCTGTGTGTGCTTGAAACCTCGCAGTTTGCTGCACAAAGACTAAAGGTATATTTGACAGCCTTGTGCTTTTCAGAAATTATTTGCTTGGTAAGGTAAAGTACATGTATGCTACATACTCATTTCTAGATTTTAAAGATGCAAAGACTTGCTCATGTCAGCTGAGGAAGTGACTTTTCAGCCAGAAAAAGAGTGCCTGAAGTTTTTAATGTCAGTGGTACAAGCTCAGGTCACAGGTCCATCTCTCAGTCACAGTCAGTAACTGATGGTTAAGAAAGCACATGATGAGAGAGCAAGAGTGAGGTGCTTTTCAAAATAAATAAATAAATAAATAAATAAATAAATAAATAAACTTTTCAGTTTCCAGAAATTTTCAGCTTAGGCACATTTTTTTTTTCTGGTATGATAGAAATGACTATGAGCAAGATCTTAATGCTTCAGAGTTTGAACACAGGAAATGACAAACCATACCTGAGCGTTTAACTTTATACAGGTGACAACTCACAAAGTCCAAAAACTTGCCTGGGTCAAGGCCAGACTCCTATACCCCTTGTAGAACTGAAAAATTAAAGGTTGAGAGACAATGAGAAGACAGGCATGTTTTTCAATCTTGGCTGATTTTGCTCTGAGGTTGCCAGAGGATGAAAGAAGGCAAACCTAGATTGTGTTACATTCTCACTGTTTACAAAACACATCTTTACCCAAAGGTGTATTCTGGAGAAATGCTGAGCCAAACTCTGGAGATCTTATTTCATTCAACTTTTGAAGATCTCAGAAGAACTTTAACAAAGTTTTACAAAGGTATTATAATATTTGGTCTATGGTAAATAAAATGTATGGGGAAAACATTCTCTGTCCAATCCATGGAAAGGAAATAACCCAGCTTCTTAGATCAAATCTAACTCCTTTGAAGGCAAGTGACTCTAATAGGGGATAAGTTGATCCCTAATTCTTGAACACACAAAATATTTAATAATGAATAATAAGCTGTTGCATTGTTTTTTTTTTGGAATTCAGATTAGAAGGACAAGAAGTTTGAGGCTCAGAATATTCTGCATACAAGAAAATACCTGTTTTTAAAACCACCAGTAAAATGAATCAGAAAAATTGTTGCTCTGAGTATGAGATAAATGAATGGGAGAAATGCTTTTCTATTTCAACCTAAAATATGGACAGACAAAAATAAAGAAAAAAAAAATACAACTATTACATATCCAAATTCCAGAGAAAGAGATGAATATGAGTGTTTTGTTTTTTTTTTTCTCTCATATGCAAAGCAGAAATATTTCATAACAATTTGCTATACATATATAAAACATCGTATTCTCCCATGTTTCTTCCCCCTAAAATGAAACCCCAATATAGCAGAGGGGGTTCTAATCCAGGTCTGCTATTTATCTACTGAGAATGCTCCTTAAAAGAGACAGTATGCTGCAAACAAACAGTCCAGCTTAAAAAGCCAAAGGATGTAAATCAAATGCAGAGCAACTTTCAGCACATTTCAATGAAAGCAACTTGTATCAGTATGAAGTTCTTTCCATCTACAAAATCCTTGTCCTGACAATCTTTTGTTTTGCTTTAACAAAAGCTGGCACATTTGCCACTTGCACAAACGAGAGAACTTCCTATTTGCTACATAGGAACTGAAACAAGAATTCACATATGCACATCAGCATATGCACTATCTGAAACACTGGGAAATTACATCAAAATAACTCTGAGCATAATCTAAACAGGCTCAGCACTGTCTACATCAAAATCATGATGTGAGCACAGTCAAAACTATGAGATTGCCTTCAGATCATAATACCTTTTAAAAATAATTTGTTTACCTTTGATTTTGCTTTTTGAAACTTCACTGTGATTCACAGTACCACCACAACAAATAAAAATGCTAGTTTAGAAAAATCAGAAGCAGTATTTTCACTTGATCAGATGCTGCCAGGAGCTGGAACTTGAATAACAATACAATATATTGCAAATGTCAAAATCAATTGCAAGAATGAATTGTGACAAAATTTCAGGAAAAAATCAGCTGAACAACAACAAAGAAATGAATATCTCAAGCTAGGCATCCAAAAATAAATAATAATAAAATTAGGCAAAATAGAAAACCAGAAGGTTTATACTGTTATTATTATTCAAAGAATAATTATATTAAGAATCAGCTTTTTGTAAGAGCAAAAACTAACAGGAATAATGTTGTCTATACTGTAGCATTACAAGTCATGCCAGTATGAAAAAAAAACAGTAACAGACTTGGAGAGATGGGAGGCAGAATTGGCTCCTGGAACAGGTCTGGTCTATCCTGACATGTCTTTGTCCAGCATTGTTGAGGGAAGTTGCTCAGCCTCTCTAGATACTCCAGCATTTCAAAGCCTGCAAAATTAGGTGATCTTTTCTCATACCACACTTCCATTTTCCTTCCTGTATATTAAACTAATTTCCCTATGTCCAGTGGACAAGGACAACTTATCACTGTTCTCCTTAGAATCATTCTAATATTTTAATGTTTATCTTCACTCAGCTTTTTCTTTCCTGGACTAAAAAGTTGCCCTCCCCCACTTTATCTCATAAGCATTATTTTCTTAGCTTTCATTGTTGTCTCAGTTTCCACAGGCTCAGGTTCTCTGTAGAGTTTTCACAAAAACTTGTGACTTGCTTTATATATGAATATCCATAAAAGTGCACCTACAAACGATACCACAACATTAAATAAATAAACTTATCAATCAACAGCCTTGTTGCCAAAAGATTCATGATCCCTCTACAATGTCTTTCCTGTGCTGCACTATTTTTTTCCAACCAGATTTGGGATAGGAAATTTCTTGATGTCTATTCTGTAATGCACCTTCCACACTTAAGACAACATACAAAAACTATGCACAGGATCAATAGCAGCTTTGAATTATAAACATTTTAAAGTGACTGGAACATTTCATTTTCTCATAAGGGTGATGAAATTTGAAACAAACCTAAATGTTTGCTCCTCAGAGAGAAGCCCGGGGAGTAGCTCAAAATCATGGATGCTGAGGAATGAAGAACAGATTGCCTCTTTGCAAATTCCCTGAATACAGTATCTTTCAGTCAATGCAGGAGAAGGGTGCAAATTCTATGACTATTTTCAATTTATGTAAAATGGAACAAATCTTTCTAACCTAAAAGTATAAAAAGAAAGTAAAAGGCAGAAAAGCTGCAGAGAAGTTCATAACTGACCTGAGAACAAGGAATCAACCGTTGCTTTGAGAGCTAACGAGAACATCTGAAGCTGGGAAAGGAGAACTTGGCAGAGCAATAGGTATGAGTAGGTCAGTGCGAGGCTTGGGCTGTTCTCACAGGCAAATAAAGGTTACAAATACTTCTTGGTACTGTGAATTAGAGAGTGAAATTGGTATCTAGCTGCTAAAAACAGTAATCTGAAAGAACCGCTGCGCAAAGATGACCATGGATGTTGGCTGTCCATTTAAATAAAGGCATTGAGAAACTAAAGGAATTAAGTGGGTTCCAGTCATGGGGAAATATGAAAGTACAGACAAAAGTTAGTTGCTTACAAACGCCCCAAGAAAAATGAGGATATGCAATCCACGCAACAAAACAAAGTCTAGAGCTAGACATTATGCATGTCATCGTGATTAAAAACAGACACACCTTGTCTGGTAGCAAACTTGAATGGGGATGCAGCATCACCACAGAATCTCATAATAATGATTTTTACAAGAAGCATAGCGTGAGCATATTCTCTATGGCTGTAAGCCCAAGCCAAGCCACAGGCCTGCGTCTGTTTTAAAGGAGATCATTTGTAGATACTGGACAGATAAGCAACCATAAAGGAGACAGATTTAAGAGACATTTGGGGACTAAATAAAACTAAGGGAAGTACTAGTAACCCTTTCTACTGGCCCTAAACAAACAGTTTTGAAGCAGCTATGAAGAGCTATCACATACACCAAGAAGAAAGGAAGCCAGTTTGAGCAAAACTAATTTGGTTGCTAACATAAGAAAATAGAAGCCCCAGCGTGCTAGAGGAAAACAGTATAGAAACATAAATATGGCAAGTGAATAGGCCAAGGAATCACAGCAGCAATGAGATGTGGTTATCACCTATGGAAAACTGAGCGTTCAATGCCTTTGCAGCAAGAAAATTATCCCAAATGAAACAAGAAATTGTAAACTCAGATACACAAACTAAAATAAAAAGCACTATGATTCAGGGCTGTATTTAGTCTGGCTGGGATGGAGTTAACTTTCTTCATAGCAGCCCATCCGGTGCTGTGCTTTGGGTTTATGGCTAGAAGAGTGCTGATAACACAGTACTGTTTGGGCTGTTGCTTGCATTGTCAGTGCTCTCGTTTTCCCACTCTGCCCCCACAGCAACTAGACTGTAGTTGAGCAAGAGAATTGCAAAGAGACAAAGTTGGAACAGCTGACCCAAGCTGGCCAGAGGGATGTTCCATGCCAAGTACCATCAAACTCTTCAGTAAAAACTGCAGTAGCAGAAGAAGGGTGGGGCTTCCAAGTTGGCTGCTGTTCAGAGACTGGCTGGGCATTGATCTGCCTGTGTGAGGTGGTGAGTGATTTCCTTTGATTTTTTTTTTTCTTCATGTTCTTTCCTTTACCTGTTAAACTGTTTTTATCTTGATCCATGAGTTTTCATGTTTTTGTTCTTCTTCTTTTCTCTCTAGTATTTTATTTAACAGAGCTTTTTCTCAAAAATAAATAAATAAAATAGTGTCTGTGTTTACTCCAACTACCCAGACTTGCAAACATCACTATACGTAGAAGGGAACCTGCCTGGGTTTTTCTTCACCTGTTTCCAAGAATCCTTCAACATCCCACACTGCACAATTTTAGGAGCATTTCACCTATACATATGCCTATTATAAAACTCCAAGAGATAAATCAGCAAATCAAATTATTCTCCAGTGGTGCATCTAGCTCCACATATTCTCCATAAATTCAATGAGTGCATCACTCATATAGAAGGAAAATAAGGGAATCCACAAATATAGAAAGACTAATAAAATATCAAAAATATCTCAGCTATGTAGCTCATGTCCTTCACATGCAATCAATAAACTTCTTTACAATGACCCAATTGAAGGAATAACATTTATAACAAGAATAATGCAGTATGACATGGTTGAGAGCCACCAGGGATTCTTTTAGTGCCGAAAAGGAAGAAATACAGTGTTTAAACAGATAAATATTTGGCAACAAAAAGGGGAAGAAAAAAGACAGAGTGGGAAATTTAAAGAAGGGGGGGAAGGTATCAAACAGCAATAAATCCTTTAAATAGTAGGAGACTGAGAAGTAATGCATGTTTTACCATTTTACTTTTCTTTGAGAGCATATATCACTCTCAAAAGAAGAGAGCATATAATACTCTCAAATAAACCCTTGTGAAAATATTCAATATCTTAGATTTCATTTCAGCAAATGTTTTCAGGTTGCTAATATACATGTAGGTCACATCCATTTGGCACCCTGGACCAGCCTACAGCTGTTTGACTAATGTAGCAAATGGAGGCTGGTGTTCAGTTCTGCAGCACATTAGAGAGCACATTTCACATTCAAATTGTAAATTGCCAACTCCTGAAGAACAAGCCTCTGAAGAACAAAGTTCTCCCATTTCTAATACATTTAGCTAGCAGTTGGTTTCACTGGAGACCTGATATTTCTCGTATCCTCCAGCTAAGAGTCCAGGAGTATATAACCTAATCTTAAAAAGCTTCTGTAACAGTTTTAATGATTTTTATATCTAGTTAATGTCTGAGACTTAAACTGATGGAACTCATTGCCAAAGGACACTATGTAGTATACAAAAGCATACTTTTACTGATTTAAAATATCTATATTGCATATAGATATATTCAGTCTCATCTATAGTACTTTTCTTTTAATTACAGACTAGGTAAATACCTAAAATTAGTAAGATTTAAAAGTTCTGTAGCATGCAGAATTTCTTCAAATAGGCAGAAATCCTGATATTACAATAGGCTCTGTCCAAAGCAGTAGGAAAGTGTGTGCATTTGCAACCTAGATGTGCTCTCTTCTGGCACATTAGCTCTCAATTTCATTTCCAAGGAAGTTAAATTGCAGAGCTGAGCAGACTGTGTGCACCCGAGTCTTATCCCAATTTACCTTTTTTAAGCCCTTCCTTATTTCTGCAGAACAGCAAAGTCCAATATACAAGTGAAACCTAATACATCTATTCCTGAAACAAATTTTAATTCAACAGAATTAGTGATTGCCTTTTAAGTAGCCTAACGGACACATCCTAGAAGTCATTTATACCTGTGTTAAATAAAGGGGTACTTCAGCCTTGATATTTTTGTACCTTCCAGGGAAACAAGCCTGCTTGGTTTGTGATATCTGACATAGAATAGGCACTATATTATCAATTTATAACACAGCGGTGGAGCTTTTACTACTTTCCTTTACTTTCAAATGTTTCTCTCTCACCTGGCTTGACTGGCAAGGTTATAGAGATTTTCTCCTTCAGTCTGGTTGAACTGTCAGCCAAATTACAGAAGCATTTTTCTAAAATAAATCTCTGTTAAAAAGTAGTTCTCTAGCAAAACTATGTTGCGCTTATGTCATCTTCCCTTCCATATCTCCATTTAAGTATTAAACAACTATTGTCCATACATTTACCATAAGCCAGTAGCAGTGAAAAAGATAATGTGGGAATCCTAATTCACTGTTATTATACACTTTTAGATAAACATTGTCTGTTCCCTCATGTGCATAATACATAGAAAAACAGGACACATTTAATAGTGAAATTGCCTCAGATAGAAAATATTTTTGAATACATGGATATGAGAACAGATTTGATTAGGAGAGGATGCAGGACCTGCTGGGCATTGGTCTGCCTCTGGGAGGTGGTGAGTGATTTCCTTTGCCAAGCTTTTTTTTTTTTTTTTTCCCTCTTTACTTACTAAGCTGTTTTTATTTCAAGCCACAAGTTTTCTTGATTTTGTTCTTATTTTCACCCCATATCACCCTGGGGTGAAGGTGCACAAATGAGCAAGAAGCTGTGTGGCAGCTTGGCTGCTGGTGGGGTCAACAAACCACAGGAGCATGCATGCTCATTTTTCCACCATGCCCAATGAAAGGGTGACAGGCAAGAGATCTAAACACATCTTTCCCCAGAGATCCTCTGTTAATCATCATTATCAATTCATGAACTAATGATAAGCCTGGTTTTGTTCAACCTGATTTTTTCTCCTCCTTGTTTAGAAGGTGAATTAAAGCATAATTACTTGCATTATGCCACTTGTGACAGTATGAGCTGATTAGCTTATAAAGCTCTGATTAGTTTAGGGCTATCTTAGTGGAAAACTATGAATTATAATGGAACATGCAGATACTCCTGGAAAGGTACTTACGACATAAACCAAATGAATTTTATATATTAAAAATACATAAATCAAAATGAGAATATTTTGTAATTGCAATCTACTACTTATAGAATAGATGTCACTGTGAATGATTATGCAAATCTTCTCATATCCCAACAACTCACATCATTTCATAACCAGACTGTCTTTCTATTTTCCATTACAGTAACTTTGTTCTCACACAGGGTCACTCCTTCTGCATGCTCGAGCTCCTACTGATGGAGTCTATTCATACCTGGCTGATGGGAGAACACCATAATGTTTGTAAACACTTCAGCAGAACTGCTTACCAGTTCTTACCATTACTGTTCAGCATGTATATCCTGCCTATCAACACAGATCACACTCAAAAAGAAAAGTTTTGCATTTCATAGCTGACTGCTCTGCTCATTGAACTACTGGTGTTCTTAGGGCAGGGCACAATGCGTGGACTAAACATAGCTCGGAGCAATATTTTCTGAAAGTCCTATTGGATAATGAGATTTCAGAACAGAAAACATGCAAACAGCAAATGTTTTTAGTCCCCTTTTCAGCAAGTGTTATACTCTATTGCAGCACTTTAATTTGTCTTTATGGCACATTGGTTTTACTTCTGTTGCAACATGTCTTGCAATGTGTGGGTAGAAAAAGAGCATCAACTTACTTTCAGCCCAACACCACGAAGCCACTCAATATTACTTTTAAGTGATTAAAAAATGTGATTAAATAAATAGAACTCCAAAGTTATTATTATTAAATAAATAGGACTGCATTATTAAATAAATAGGACTACAAAGTACTCTTTGGGCAAGAAAGACTACAATATTCTTGGAAATTTCTCAGTGAAAAACTGCAAGGAAGGGATCAGCTTTGGAGGAAGTCATAGACTTGGCCAAGGTCTGCTGTTGAAAGAGCACCAAATCCCATGCAAAAGGATTCAGGGCTGCTTATTTAGACAAAGCTCCCTTTGACGACAGAGTCAGGAGTACTTTCCTTGTTTCATGCAGAATAAACTACCCATTACTCAGTGCTTCTCAAATTCCTACTGCGTTCCTGTTTCAGGTATCAGGCTCAGATTCACAGGCTGCAGTTCACAGTAGTAGTATAAGACACTCGGTATTTTTTATAGAACTTTATTTCATGTGAATGTGAAATGACACCATGACTAAGGCTAGTAGAACAGGAACACAAACACCTGAATGACTTGCTGCCCCACACTTCCCACAGCATAAACAAACTATTCATAGTGTAATGCCTTGGTACTGAAACTGCCGTGGGGCAGGGGGGAGAAGGGAGAACATATGCACAAGGGAAAAGCAGGGTCTCCTCAATAAGCAAAATATTTTCCTATTGTTCTTGAGATGAGTGAAAGTTTGTGTCACACCAGGGTCCAAATGGCTACATAAAAC
This sequence comes from Aythya fuligula, assembly GCF_009819795.1. NCBI lineage: Eukaryota > Metazoa > Chordata > Aves > Anseriformes > Anatidae > Aythya > Aythya fuligula. Next base: position 475,807 of record NC_045564.1, read on the forward strand.
ATTAAACTGCATCGCTGTAGCATAAACATGAGTGGCATGGGATCCCTGACTAGCCAAGGTAAATGGCAGGAAATGTACCACTGACCTGCTGCTACGAGCAGAGGCCAGTGCAAGGACAGCCTGCTGATTAGCAGCATCGCTCCTGTGTGTGTTCTGGACACGTGTGTGTTCTGGACACTTGTGTTTCCACAGACTCAATCCTACACAAATTCTTTATTCCTTTCACCTCTTTTCTACAAGCTGCAATGCCTTAGAAATCTTAAGCAGTTGTCCTATTATGTCAGGAGAATGAATCAAACTTAAGGATTCACACTGACTGAGAGAGTCCAGTTCTTACTTTTCTTGAAAGTCATGCACTCTTTTGGATGGCCTGGTAGAAATTTGGAAATCAGATCACAAATATGAGTAGGACAATCTAGTTATTAAGATCTTCTTTCAAAGAGGTACCTCTTTCACAGAGGTGCCCAAATATGAATATCAGAATCTATTGCTAAGCACCCTCTTTGGCAAAAAATGACCTATTTTTTTTCCAGTTAAACTGAAGTTAATTTCACATAATGGGATCCAGCAGTTCTTTTCATGAGTCTACTCCCCTTCATAAATCAACTTACATGCTTTTGCTATTAGTAGTATAAGAGAATACAATATCCTCTGAGAGCGTCAACTTGTGCAAAAGAACGTGGATGCACTGACTGTTTTGGAACATGGTAGATTTACAGCAGCTGAACAATTCACTGTCCTCCAGCAAAACTGTTGCAAAGGTCACAGATGCACATACCCAGTACAATGCTTGCACTTCTGTTTTAAGCTAGATTCCTCATAGCTGCTAAATTCACAGTAATTCGTGTTGCAGTATGTAGCACAGATTACTACAAATCTAGTGCCTATGTACACACATATGGTGTAATCTTGGTTACATTACTACTAAATCAGTCTCTTAATTGTGCCTAAGAATAGATTACAAACTGCAATTGAAAAATGTTTCATGAGATGGCTGGTTTGCATTTACAGAAATCACATTTATTTTAGTAGTCTTTTCCAACTATAGCTCATGATTTGGAATAGAAATAACATACTTATAAAGTGCTCTTCATCCACTATTTTTTCACAGACAACATTTGTGGATTTCTTCTTTAAAATTGACAGCAGTTAAATTATCCTTAGAAATGCCTTACTTTCTAAATATGTGAATGTCACTTTTCCTATGGAAAATATTTAGTAATTTCAAATGACTATGTGGCATCACGGATATAGAAATTAATGTGTAACCTGAGGTTCTTCCCTTCCCCTTGTGAGTAAAACAATGAGGTCAGTTTTCAGCTCTGTTGGAAAAATCTACTACTCTATTAGAAACCCAGAATGAAAATTAATATGCTGATCATCTATAAATTTAAGTTGCTTACTTTGGGGTCTGATACAAATCATGATATTAAACTCAGTAGACTTTGGATGACACCGTGAGCCTTGTTTAGTCTTCTACTGACTTATTCTCTATTTCACATGAAATCTGCTGCATTTTTTGATGCTGCTAAGTACACTGCATATAGAAACTAACAGATTGCATTTGCAGCATTATACTGCACAGAGTTGTGAAATAGATTTTATAGAGTAATGCAATCACATGATAGCCAGTCAGGCATAGTAAGTCAGCCTCTCTCTGTCAGCACAATTATCCATGTTTCAAAGCAGAAATTCCTTCTATTTTCTTCTAAGTTCAAATGGATTCCTACTAAATGCTTTCCTTTTTTACTTCCCTAAATGGACAAATAGTCTTCTTGCTACACTCAATGACATAGCATTCACAGCAGAGTGAGGGAACTGTTTTGTAAGAATATTATTTATTTATTTTAAGAAAGGTCCTTTGTTTGAAACTCTCCTTGAAATACCTTAAAAAAAAAACACCACAAAAATACTTTTGCCAAGCACAGTGTCCAGAGGAGAACAAAAGTTCTGGGGCCAGAGAAAGAAAGGTTGAGGCTTGATGGGCCAAATTTTTCATTTAATTCCTTTACGGTCAGAGAGACATCCAAGAGTTCCAAAGGAGCCTCAATCTATTTTATTTGGTCACAAGGAATTCTGTGTGATGGACAACTTAAAATAAACACTCAAGAGGAAAGCATATAAATCAGGAGAAGAACAAAATAAACAAGTATCTTACAGAGCCCTACAACACAGACCTGTGGCAGCAGCTATGGTAGAAACTATTCTCCATTGAATTCACTAGTTTGGGCCTTGCTCGGTTAAAGGGCCCTTTGTCCTTCAACAAGTTTTGAGGGTTTTCTAAGAATATGTTCTTCTCTGGTATTTTTTAGAATCCTATGCTAGTTATGCATCCTGCTCTCAGGTCTTCAGAAGAAGAAAAAGTATTAGTTCGGTCTGGTCATAGAGGAAAGGCAGTTCACATCTAGCAAGCTTCTTTGCATAGTTTTTAGTCCAACAATGGACTCCTCTCTGTTTATCATTAAATAACATCAAAGCACAGCATTCTTACATCTTGTAAGTTACTCCAAGCTGATTTTTAACTAATCATTTCCTTACACATCTTCACTATTGCACAGCCTTTCAATCCAGAGGAAGAGTGCTCAGAGGACACCAATGTGCCAATTTCTCTTCAGTACACTTCGTTAATGAGCTGGTTTGCCTGTCACACATGTCTAACACATAATATTTGTCCAGGGAAACAATGGCAAATGCAACCCCATAGCTTCAAAGCACACACTAAGCCACCTAGGTAAATAAGGACATAAGCAGGACGTAATTTAGCAGGAAATGTACGTTACTGACATGGGAAATGGTCCTAGTGACGTGCATTCTCAATAGTGCGTGGAGAATTTTTGCATACTTCTGTGGTCATTGATATGCTGTTATATTCACTTGTAACAACTATGTACCTACCTTATCTCAACATACAAGTATCTTTAATAAGCCTAGGAAAAACAGAAATTGGAAGTTAATTACTGGCCTCCTATTTACTCCTGTAAACATAATTTCTTATACTCAAAGGTGAAATCATGTTCTTCTGATAGTACACAAGAAGAGTTCACACAAAAAAATATTATGATGTAAGTAGCAAGATCTGCATGTGCAAACAATTTGTGAATTACCAGAAGAGGAGCCAGACATTTCAGAAGCCTTCACAAAAAACACATCTATCCTGGGGTTACATGGTTTATGTCCCCTTGAGCATTACACAACGCATGGAGTAAACTGCTGCTAAAATGTGTGGTCAGGCTCTGATCTCAACACCAAGGTTTTGTTGAAGGTAGGCAAAGATCATGACGGTATTTTCTTCCCACATTACTTCCCGGGTTTAGTCTATGTTACTCTTTTACCATGTTTCACAGCTTATTTTCCTCCACACCTTGTCTGCTCAGAGAATCCAGAATCTGATGTTTTTCTGCACAGTCCTGCAATTCAAACTAAAACCTGCAACAATCACTTTATTTATTTATTTATTTATTTATTTATTTAAACAGAAATTTCATCCAGGTCCCTGAAACCACACTATCCAAATTGACAGTTCTGGAGTGAGAGCTGGATGGTTGGAAATGTCTTGTGCTCCTCAGCCTTTGGAACAGAGTTGTATAACCAGACCTCAGAAAACACCGGTGTGATTCACTCTAATTTGAAATCCATGCCTCCTCTGGCAGGAAGACACAAACCCCATTTAGCTACATATTGAAATTATCTTCAGCCACTACAGGCTGCTTAAAGAAGACAACCATCCAGAATCTGACCTATTTTCTTCAAGAATCACCAACTAAGCAGGACTTTATAAAGTAATTCTTGCCTTTTTCGGAAGCACTCGCTGTAGATATGCTCCAGTTACACTGTATCAGGGGACCTCATGTCAGTATGCTTCTCCTTCAAAATGTTTACAACAGGGTTTCAGCATTATCAATTAGCCATGCCCTGGCTGGGCAGAACCTTCACACAAGTTACCCATTTATTTGCTTTACACTACTCGCAATGCTTGGTAAATGTTTTTTGTTTGTTTTTTTTTTTTTTTTTTTTTTTTTCTCCAATATCTCAGCTTTTTTCCTCCTCCTTGTACACTCAATTTTTGAAGTGATGTGTGCTAGTCTGTTTTCAGTTATTTTTTAAAAAGTGTCATACACAGTACAGTATCAGACCAGTTATGGTTTACATCTGTGAACATATGCAACTACATTCTTTTGCTTTAAGTAAGCAGCAAGCAGCAGTGTAGTTCATGACCTTTTGGAAAAACAAAGTCACCATTGGAAAAAATTAGCTAGTAGATAGCTTTACGCAATCGTGACTCCAATTCAATATGCCAAAGATGGGGAGGAAAAAAAAAAGAGCCTGTCAGACCCTGCTGAGGCAAACACACAGGAATTATTACACATTCATATACACTCCTAAAATAATCTCGGAGTCTAGCTTCTGGGAGTGGAGGTGGTGAATTCAAATTAAGGCTGAATCCCTGGACAAAGTCCATCTCTGTTGTAACTCATGGGAGGCCTCTCAAACCTTCAGAGCCTGCTAAGCAGAGCAGCCTGACAGCACACATGGAAGATGCAGTTCTGTGGCCAGGTGCAGTCAGCAGTATGCAAAAGCATGCCTGCCTACACACAGCTGAGAGAAATCCAGCACTGAAATGAAGACAGGCTTTTGAGTATCTCAAAAGTATTGAGTATTCAGTACACTGAAAAACATATGACTATCTTCCAGTCTCCGCAAAATACTGGAGCATTGACTAAGCAGAATAAGCCATAGCTACAGACAGAGGCTTGAAGCCTCAAGTCCGGATTTCTTTTTTTGCAGTAAGATTTAAATCATAAGGTAAGCTCCTCTCTCAGTTAAGTCTTTGATAGATCTTGTGCTGCCTTGCTTGGATGGAAGAAGAGATTTATCAAATGTTAATTCCACCATTTTGTCCCTCTGCCATATATTTCTAAAATGGAAAGAAAACTCTCTGGTCAGTATCCATGTATACTACTCTTCTCCCCATCTATGAAATTTCTAGGAAGGAAACCAGAGTGTCAAGTAAAATTCTCCAGAGTCCTGAAGTGAAGCACATGTCCTTGCCAAGAGTCTAGTTGCCTACACAAGGAAGTTGCACATAAATGGAGAACCAGTTTTCAAATTTCCTTTGAATCTACAGACACGTAAGCTTGTTTCCCATCCCATTTCTACCTCCCCTGGCACACACAGTATCTGCCCTTTTAAGGAAGAAGCACATTAAAATCCACCCTTCACCCGGTATTGTTTTATTTCCCTGCACAGAAAGCTTAGGAAATTAGAGTTAAGCTGACACTCACACACAAAAAAAAAAAAAAAAAAAAAAAAAAAGCTGTTGGAAATGTGGGGTGTTTCAGCAAGCCAGTTAAAGCCACATCCGAAGGCTTTCAAATTTTGTTGGTGATAAAAGTAACGCCACCTTCCCTTCCCGTGTGGAAAGTTTAATGGCTGGAGAGAGTTTTCAGCCAGCTGACACTTTCATCGAAGGAAAATGCTTTAACAGGGAAAACAGCTGCTAGCATGGATTTCTGCAGTGTTCTTTGTACCAAGTACAGTGTCAACAGCCAGGACTGAAAGGACTGCCTTGGATGCAAAACTATACAGCTCTCCCTTTTCCCTTGATGCTTTCCTTGAAAACATGGAGAATCAGTAGAGAGACTGAGCAGAGTTCTGGGAACTGCACTGCAGACGCCAGCGTGCAGGAAGGATCCAGAAGCACAGAGCTGCTGCAGCTCAGTGACATGTTTAAGTTGCAAGTTCTTGAAAGTCTTCAGCTCTTCCAGGAAAGGGGACTGGTTTTGCCATTGCCATGCTAGGGCCCAGACTTTTTTGACAGTTATTTAGCTTTTGGAGGTAATTTTATCAGCAGACTCTGCAAAGAGACTGGGTGGGTGATGATGGTCTACACTAGTCCAAAGAGGGCAGAGGGGTTATTCTCCTATCACCTGGGTTGTTCAATAACATTCCACTCTGTAACCAAATAAAATCTACAACAGAAATAAACAGAATTTTTTCTTGTCATGTGTAATCTCTCCCACAGATTGTCACATTGTTGCCACAATGAAGAGATGGTATACAAATTCTCCTCACCTGAGAAAAGAGAAAGAACATACAAAAAAAAAAAAAAAAAAAGATGGAAATGAAACCTATAAATATTCTAGAAAACAAATAGAGGTCTGACATCTGTTAACAATTGTCACTCACAATTGTTAATTTTGAATTTGGTAGAAATTCCATTTCCAGCACTGTTTTTCTGTATTCATAGACTTATTGATCTCTGAAGCCAAATAACTTTCCCTCATTTCAGTCAGCAACACTGCCTGATGTGGGATCCATCAGCTATGCCTTTTTTTTTTTTCCTCCTTTTTCCATTCAAGTTTTCTTTCCAGGTAACAGGCAGCCCAGCTTCCACTGCTTGCCTTTTGGCTTGTCCACAATCCTCACACGCTCTTCCCAGTACTCATAGCAGCCTTGTGTACCACTGGCTCACTTCTTGCTTCATGCCACACGTAATTTTACAAACTGGCAGCTCTGCTGCAACCAGTCCTTGGGACTTCAGTCTTCACAGTGTGGCCTGGCAGGTCAGCCTTTGTTTTAGAGGCAGCTCCCTCCCATCAACTCCTCTGGTCCTTGACAGCCTCTGACAGATAGTACAATTCATCTTCAAGCTTGCTCCTGTCAGCTCCTAAAACCCAGCTGTACCTGAGCACTGCAATTTGGCAGCCCACTGAGGGTCAGGGAAAAAGCCAGCATGAGATATTTTTAATTACCACATGTATTCCTTAGCTTCTCAAAGAGATAAGATTAATATTAGATTCCATCAAGAGCTAACCGCAAGGATAACACCATTGGTTAAGGCAATTCCTGACCTGCAAACTGTTGGAGGATGGGAGAACATAAGGGAAAGCAGTGATCTGACAGGTTTTGGTGCAGAGGGAAGATGGAGCAAGCCACAGGCCATAGCCCAGCTCCACAGAGCTATTTAGTAGGAAGTACTCATAGCATAGACTTGTCAGACATTAAAGAGAAAAGAAAAGACATGACAATCTAGGCCAAAAGGACAATAATAATAAAAGCCTGGATGTCCTTGTGGTCAGATGAAGCACTGGCACAAGAACTGTTGTGCTTCAAGGCCTCCAGGACTTCCCTGTTAGAACTGCTTGCAGGAAATCAGGTGATGTCTTCCTCTATTTGCTGTGTTTGAGACTTCACATTTCCTACTGAAGCTTTGCCATCTCAAAGCATTTCTGGGCATCAAACTGCAGCAAGCAAACTTCACCCAGAGAGCTAAAATCCACCTGAGCTCCTTCACCACACAGCCAGGGTCAGCTGCAATTGGCCATTCTGCCTGTTCGTGCAGAGTGTCATTGCAGCAAGACAAATGGTTGTGCCCACTACTTATTCCCAGCACTAAATGAATAAATTAGCCTGTCTGTAACTTTCATTAATCACCCAAGTTCAACTCAGTTTTGCCAGATGACTTATGATCTGTGGGTTTCTTTGCTGCTACACTTGAAAAGCAGGGTGGATTTTGCCTTATGAAGTTATTTTTTTTGACCTTTAGAAAAGAAAGATTTGAATACTATTTTGACTTGTGTGAGCTGGCTGATACTCACAAAAAAAATATCACAAATCTCTCAATCTAGGGATATTTCTTTTATTTCCATTCATACAGATTTTCTAGAAACAGTGAAGGCAGATTCCTTTTCCTTTCCATCTCTGGTTCAGATTGCTGTTGGGAAGATCTCCTGGTAATAGGAATCTGTCAGATATTAAAAGCTAAATTAAAAATCAGTGAATCACAGAATCACAGAATCATCTAGGTTGGAAGAGACCTCAAGATCATCGAGTCCAACCTCTGACCTAACATTAAACAGTCCTCCACTAAATCATATCACTAAGCTCTACATCTAAACGTCTTTTAAAGACCTCCAGGGATGGTGACTCAACCACTTCCCTGGGCAGCCTGTTCCAATGCCTCACAACCCTTTCGGTAAAGAAGTTCTTCCTAACATCCAACCTAAAACTCCCCTGGCGCAACTTTAGCCCATTCCCCCTCGTCCTGTCAACCTAAAGAATGGAACCCAAAATCACAAAATTTGGAATCTGCACCCTAAAACCAATTTTATGTACTGCCAAGCTTTTCCTTAGTACCCACTGAAGGAGAAAGCAAAAACTAATGTTTCTTTGAGCATTTAGCTACTGGCATTTTCTGCTGCAAATTAACCTTCAAGCTCCATACTACCTAAACACTTAGGTTTGAATTGAATTGTAAGCTGGTGTGTATTGCTCACATGCTTAAAATAGAGGGCAGGTTCACATATTCCTTCATATAAAGCACATCCATATATATATATATATATATGGATATATATATATCAAAAACACACAAGGAGAAAGTGACAAGCCACTACTTTGTGGTGGATGGATCAGTTCCTTTCTTAACTATATTGTTATGCATTTCTTAGCAGAGAGCACTGCTCACATGTAAACATACATTCAAATATTTCTTTTTTATAGGACATGCCCGCCATCGATCACATGGCCAGAAACCTTGATGAAACAGAGGAATTTTCAATAGATGCATTTCTTCCTCTGCCACTTTAAATTGAACTCCCTTAAAACCCCATTGTACAGCTACTACACATGCTGTAAATAAAACATACCAGGTGCTTGCTAAACATGGAATTTAAAGCTCATCTTGAACCTGAAACCTGCTCACATTAAAAAACACCCTAGAGACTTACACAGCACCCAGCCTCGTTTCACGCTGCAGACACAGCATTCCTCTTGGTGATACTTGCAGGAGGCCAGCACACACCCTCCATCTCACCCAGGCAAGTCTCTTCCCTGTTTTCACTTCAGTTCAGTCCTGGCTCACACAAATGGGAATTCTTTTTAACAATTAGTAGAAATAAGCTGCATTACAGTAGTACCTATGAGGACATACTGTGCCAGTTGCTATACACATACTAAGCTTGAAGATAGCACCTTTGCCTGGAAGAATTTATGATCCTTATAGAACGACAAAACCAACAAAACTATGAAACGACCAGCCTCTTGAACAAATAAAGCTGAGGCAGAGAGAGATAAAGTAAAAAAAAAAAAAAAAAAAAAAAAAAAAGTCCAAAATCACTTAAGAAAGCTCATTACATCCAGAACAGGTTATTCCTTGGCAAGAACACTCAGATCACAAATGCACAAGTTAAAAAAAAAAACAAACACATTTACTGCTTGACTGTTAAAAATGCCCTAACGTATTCACCTCAGGTGCTGTCCCAAAAGGTGCTGTTCTGTTTGTTCAGACAGCAGTCTTTCACTAATTAAGATTAGGTAAAGCTTCAGTGCCAGTCTAGAAATTAAAGCAATTATAGAAAGAAAGAAATAAATGACATCACCATCATCACTTTATCATCTCATTTGAAAGAGAATTTTAAAAATGATTTCTAAATACAGTCATTTAATGCATATGTCCTCTCTTTAGTTCAGCTTAACCAATTGCTCTAAATCCTCCCCGATTCCTTACAATAGAAGTCTCCTCTTTTGCTCATGGACACCCCAGCTCCTAATCTTTAACTGAGGCACAGGGCAGCTACATGGCATGGACAAGCTGAAATGACTACATGCTCAGGCAGAATCCATGACATTTTCTGGCAACATTTGGTTTTAAGGACCCCAAAATACATACAACCTTTTTTTCTTGTAACTATGCTGCGGTTACCAGATTTTGAGTTAGCAGCAATGTGTAGATATTTTTCAGAGCATTTTTTCCAGTGATTTAATGTATGAACAAATTCATCATGAAACACAGAAGTGTCATTAACATTCACCCTAAGCAAAAAAACAGCTTTGTGAGTGTCCACACACATTTGCTTCACTCCAGCCGCAGTTCACTACATTGCATACTCATTCAACGAGACTGTTTGGTTCTGGTAAACACCAGATAAGCTTTCCTGGCTCCTGTAGTTATTAAACCAAAGGAACATTCTGTTGACAAGTGTGTAGCTGGTGTACTTCAGAACTGCAGAAAACATTCAAAGGCTATCTTTGAAAAAGTATCTTTCATACAAGATGACAAACCAGGTCGGTACAGTAATGAGCAGAACTTTGAACTCTACAGAGCCTTTCAGTAAACCAGGAAAATGTTTTGATGATGGAAAAAGTGAATCCCCAGGAACTTAGCAAAAGCTATGCAGCCTAGAGGGTGATTTGCAATGAAATTCTCCTTCCTATCGTTACCTAACATGTATGCCTTACCCACATGGCACTGCTGCATATTATCAAACAAAAAAATTACAATTGAGGGATATTTTCATGAAGCCAAGTTTAATTTTCCCACAGGCCAAACTCATTTAATTCCCATCTAACTGCAACCAGAGACCAGTTCTGCATCAAGTGCAGATGAGACCAGACACTTCCCAGCTCGCTCCCTAAAATGTCAATGGCACGTAAATGAATTCCATATGCAAATGATCAACTCAGAGAATGGTGACAAAGAAGTCCTGCTATTCCAGTTCTGTGACTCAAGAAAAAAAACAGGCAGTGTAACTACATGTCACCTTTTATTTAAAAACCTATATTAAACATGTAGTGGCCAGATTCAGAATAATGCAAGCATGTGTTAGATTGTGTTCTGGTTTATGAGCTGACTCACTAGAAAGCTGGGATCTACAACTATGGTGCAAAAAAAAAGGGGGCAAAAACAGGTTGCTAAAGGCATTAAAATGTAGCTGGATAGATGCTGATAATTCAGTTTATTTTTCCTATATAGAAACATCAATAAGCCTACAGAGTTTATATTGGGGCACTGGAATGGGGAATTCTTCCTCCCTCCCTTACTTGCTAAGCAGGGCAGTAATCTCCACAGGCTTTCCATAGAGATCAAAGAATCACCCAGGTTGGAAGAGACCTCCAAGGTCACCCAGTCCAACCTCTGACCTAACATTAAACAGTCCTCCACTAAACCATATCCCTAAGCTCTACATCTAAACGTCTTTTGAAGACTTCCAGGGATGGTGACTCCACCACTTCCCTGGGCAGCCCGTTCCAATGCCTTAACAACCCTTTGGGTAAAGAAGTTCTTCCTAACATCCAACCTAAAACTCCCCTGGTGCAACTTTAGCCCACCAGGGCTAAAGTTCACTGTCACCAGGCACATGGGAGAACAGACCAATCCCCACCTCGCTACAGCCTCCTTTAAGGTACCTAAAAAGAGCAATAAGGTCACCCCTGAGCCTCCTCTTCTCCAGGCTGAACAAGCCCAGCTCCCTCAGCTGCTCCTCGTAAGACTTGTTCTCCAGACCCCTTACCAGCTTTGTCACCCTTCTCTGGACTCACTCGAGCACCTCCATGTCCTTCTTGTAGTGAGGGGCCCAAAACTGAACACAGTACTCGAGGTGCAGCCTCACCAGAGTCGAGTACAGGGGGACGATCACCTCCCTAGCCCTGCTGGCCGCACTGCTTCTTATGCAAGTCAGGATGCTGTTGGCCTTCTTGGCCACCTGAGCACATTGCTGGCTCATATTCAGCCGACTATCCACCATCACTCCCAGGTCCTTCTCTGCCTGGCAGATCTCCAACCACTCATCTCTCAGCCTGTAGCTCTGCTTGGGGTTGTTGCGCCCCAGGTGCAGGACCCGGCACTTGGCCTTGTTGAACTTCATACACTTGGCCTCAGCCCATCAGTCCAGCCTATCCAGATCTTCCTGCACAGCCTTCCTGCCCTCGAGCAGATTGACACATGCACCTAACTTGGTGTCATCTGCAAACTTACTGAGGGTGCACTTGATCCCCTCATCCAGATCATCAATAAAGACATTAAAGAGGACCGGCCCCAGTACTGAGCCCTGGGGAACGCCACTAGTGACCGGTCTCCAGCTTGTTTTGACTCCATTCACCACAACTCTTTGGGCCTGGCTACCTAGCCAGTTTCTAATGTAACAAAGTGTATGCCAGTCCAAGCCATGAGCAGGCAGGCCAGGAAAGACCTTTCCCTACAATTCTTTGCATGACAGATACCTGCACTGTGTAAAATCACTCACAGTCCACACGTTAAGTGAGTCAACACAAAGTTCTAAATATTTTGTGATGTACCCTATTATAAACTAACACTTCATTGAACAGTAGTACCAAAAACTTACTGTATAGTCACTTTGCACAGGAGTTTAAAAAAACTACTGGTAATTTGCTGCTAGATTCTATTCTAGAAGCTTAAAAAAAAGCCTCCTTTACAATAAGTGCACATCATGTTTTAACATAATGGTTTTACAGCTTTTAGCAGTTTAATTATACGGATCTTCAGAACTCATTTCACTGGCAGCTCATTTTACAGAGTTGGACCACTGTACACTGCAAAAATTCAGATATGTTGCATAGAGCCATGGAAGAAAACTTTTTGTCCTGTCAAATCCTTGTAAAAACCAGCAGTTTAGCGTGTGAACTGTTCAGCACATCCTATGCCCTAGTAATTCCTTACTGGCTTCAGCAGGGCTTGAGATGTATCAAACATACCAATGGTTCTTACATCAGGGAAACTGAATCACTTGGCCCATAAAAAAAAAAATCATTCATCTCTAACTGTTATCAATGCCAGCATTTCTTTTAAAATTCTCAGCTAAATCCCAGGATTTTGACATCATATCATTAATTTCAAAGAACAATTAACAAGAGAAAATTTTGTTTTCCAACTGAATCTGCAATAATTACTAGAACTTTAACATTTTTCACATCTTAATGTCACCTGTTCAGACATTTGCTGGTAACAGAGACCTCAGAGTTCATTGTGCTGCTGCAGGAGTGAATGAAAAACTTAACATTTAAGGGTATTAAAGGCAGTCCCAGCTATCTTAAGCTTCAAGAACAGCTCCTGTATTTTAAGACAATTGTATGCCCAAGTCATGCTGAAGTCTCACTAACCACTGGACTTTAAGCTATACTTCTCATGAAAATTAATAAATATACTATTTATGCCAATGCTATACCGAGAAATGGGAAAATTAAGATAAAAATGTTAGTTCAAAAAGCATCCATCTGATTCAATTCTTGCATTAGCAGGATGTCATGGTCCCAGGATGCAACCTATGTAATTTTATTCCAGTAAAAGCAAATAGAGGCTGATGAGATTCAATTTCAAGAGATCCCCAGCCATTATCACCAAGGGGCTCCAGGAAAGGTAGACACTGATTTCAAAATAAGTGAGTTTATGAATCAAAAAGGTTTTGCTTCCTTTACTCAATTCTGTCATAAAGGTTACAGGTTAATTTAAACTCGAGCATAAATCCACTGCAGCCACAGTTCCATCTCAGGAGCAGACTTACTAAAGAAGATTTGAGAAGGCTTTCCCTTTCCTCTCAGCTTTTATATGTCAGTATATATGGCACATACACTAGGACATTTGGTGGCTATGCTACAAGGACACTACACAGCTCTTCTGCACCTGCATCCACATCACAGCCACATCAAGCAATGTAGATACACAATGGATGCAGACCCTGTGGCAGCAGCACTGTCAAAGCTACACAGGCGTCCAGATACTTTTCTCACCAAAAAAGATTGTTCATGTGCACACGTATCAACAGATTAATCTGTCTTAAAGTCTTATCAGGAGATGAGTTCCCTCTTCAAAAGAATTGCCTAGTTGGTATTCATGGCTATTTGATCTTTACATTCAAGGACAGGACATCAATGGCAATGGTCTCAGAGTCAAGACCAGAGTATTCCAACATCCCAGTTGAATCCTTTAAAGCATTCAACTCCATACAGCACACTGCAGAAACAAGGTATCTCTCTTGGTGCATGCAGAGCTCTGCTCTGAAGAGAGTGCTGACACTGCACCTCAATCTGGAAACTGGAACTTTGTAGAACAAGACTGAAAGCACTGTGTGACCTTGGAAGAGCCTGGTGTCCCTGCAGAGACATGCAGCAGAAGCACATCTCCCACGGATCCTGCAACAAGTTATATTTGGAACTCTAAACAGAACCTAATGTGAAGACATTATAACACATTTCTCATTTACAGCTAACAGGAACTTGCTTTTATCTCTGAAATCTCAAGGGTCTATTCTGTCAGCCCTGCAGAATGTCTAGGAGCACTTTCTTAAATTATCAGAAAACCAGTAGGAGCAAGCCAACCTACAGGAGGTTTTTGATACAGAATGGTGTGGTTAAGCATTTGTCCATTAAACAAAGCACGTAAACAAAGCTTCATAGCAGAGATGCTTGTTATAGAGCATTTGTTGGCTCTCTGATATTTGTCATCTGAAAAGATTTTTTATTCTTCCAAATTGTATCTTGATTTGTCCTTTCTTTCTTACAGAAAACTGTACGATCCCTCAGCATTCTCTTGACTTAGGTAAGAGTACACAACATTTTTCTTGCTCACGTGAACTTGCTTGCATAAAGTTTTCAGCTGTAGACACTAAATATATCAGTTAATATATAGATATATTAGATATCTATAGATACATTATCTATATAATCTTATCTATCATAAGGAACAAATGCAACAAAACTCATGCATCCTGGAAGACTTCCACTCTGTTCATGTTCAGATACCTTTACCCTACATTAACCTTATTTTTTTTCCCCACTTACAAATTCAAAAAATCCTATCAAAACCTGAAGAAAAAAAAGACATTTTGTACTATTGATAACTACTTAGAAAGCAAAAGAGTTAAAATTAAAAACTTCCTCAAACAGCATGCCAGCCCAAGTCTTGTGATTAAGTCAGAGGCATCTAAAATTAATTGGGATTTTTTGGGCTTCAAATTAATTACCCCTAACTTTGATTTCAGAAGGAACAAACCAAAAGGAGATAGCAAACTGAGGTACTCTCAAAACAATTTGCTGGTGAGCAACACCCAAATTACATTTCTTCTTTAACTGGGAAAAAAATACTTGCACCAGACTATCAGCTGCTTTCCTGAGGCCTGTTCTGAGCCCCAAGCCTCCTTAGGCATTCACTGCAACACCACCTTCAGCAGCCGAGGTGAAGAACTACATGGCAGCATCTGACATGGTATTTTTTGCTGTGGGATACATGTCTTAAGGTTTTGCATGTAAGCTAACCCTAGCATACACCTTGACTTGCACTTACTTTGGACTGAACAGGGTAAGGAAATCTGAAACTTCTCAGAGCTCAATGACTGCCGGTTTTGGCAGAGCCTCAGTTTCACTGAGGTATCAGTAGTGGGCAATGCAATGTATTCTAAAACTATGATAGCTTTTTATGAGAGGACTAACCTTGCTAGAAAATTTCCCCCAAACATTTTGCATTCTGTTATTTAAAAACAGTAAATCTCTACCTGTCAGAACATTAACATTCCAGATTCATCTTTTGCACAAAATTTATGTTTGTTTGTTTGTTTTTTCCCCCCTACAAGTTTGCACAAACAGTTTGAAGAGATTTTTCTATTTGGCATATCATCCTTGTATCAAGACCTCCACATTTTCAGATTTCTGCCTCTTGCTTCAATTTTTCCTATTTTCCACTTCCATTTTCCAAATGCATTCTTGGAGTTGTCACCAGGAGGGAGGATCAAAAACAAAACATAACTAAGTGCTGAGCTCACTTTACCATATGTGAAACCACAACTAGGAGCCAAAGAATTTTTTTGTATCTAATCTATTGCAGAAAACGGAGGAGTCGAGGACTTAGCAGGTAGTGGGCCAATACGTGGACACTGAAGGTCTATTTCAGCTGTCAGCAAAAACATTGGAAACACTGGATCAGGGCCTAGAGATTTTTAAACCTGAAGCTGAAAAGGCCTTGCCATGAGAAGAAAAATCTGGTTCGCACTATTCCATAATCAACTTTATTTCAACACCTTTTTTCAATATTTCAATAACCTTTTTTGAATTAGTCCCAGTGTAAACTGCAGCTCAATACAGTGACATTTGGTACAAATGGACAAAAGTGTGATAAACAGAATAGTTAAAAATCTGAATACATAGATCTGTGCGTGCATGTGTGCGTGTCCATCGGATCACGCAAGGTAGTTATCCTACTCAAACTACTTACCTACTCAAAGGTTCTGTTGAAAAGAGACAAAGGAAATAAGTTCTTATCAAATGCTCCAGAAAAAAACCCTACAGAGTTCTCTACTGAGATGCTGAGTTAGATACCTGAGTTAGATACATGATGCACCCAGTGAGGACACACACAGAGAACAGTCTACATGACACTCTATTCCTCTCATGCTGAAAAAGCCTCGGCTGGAATCTCCTGCTTATTTTTTTTCCATCCTTTCCCCCCCCCCCCCCCTTTTTTTTCTTTCAGTCATCTCTACTTCTCTCTACTTCTTTTCTCCTACTATATTCCTTTTACATGAACTAGAGTAGGTATTTGGGAAATCTAGTTTGGAATGCCAGATTTTTTTTGCCTGAAAACCATCACATATAAAAGAATTTGGTCTAACTTTCACCATTAAAATCCTGTGAGATATGATCCTCATCTGAATTTGTCTAGCTTTAGCTTCCAACCATTAGCTCCTACATGTCATCCTCCACTGAAATGAGAGCTACAAGAAGTATTTAACCCAATTACATATTTATTATTAGAGAACAAGCTCTCTCTTAACCAAGAATGAAATGAACTGTCTTAAATCTCTCACCAAAAAAAATCCTTCCTAGCTCTCAAACCATTTTCTTTCTTTCTGAACTATTCCAAATGTCCAACATGCTTCTGAATGCATGGACACCAAAGGCCCACACAAGTTATTCATGGAACAGCTTTGCTAATGTTGTTTATGACTAACATTTCTTTCCTACAAGCACATTATGTTCATTGCTTATATAAAATAATCGCTTTACTTCACTGAGCTGCAGAATCACACTGGGAATATGAGAATACATGTGCAGTAACTTATTAAAATTACTCTTCGGGCCATTAAATCCTTTCCAGCATTACTGCATACAGCACTACCTGGTAACATTGACCCTTCCTGTCACTTTATGATTTCTTCTTCTCCCAGTAACCCCCATGGGACAGGACAGTAACTGTCCATTATCATCTTGATGTTTGTGAAATGCAAAACAAACAAACAAAACAAAAGACTTCGCAAAAAAAAAAAAAAAAAAAAAAAAAAAGAGAGAAACATTTTTCAAAAACCTCTTACTGTCATCGTTGACTACAACAGGTATGTTTTGTGACAAAGGAATGACTTATAAGTTCTCCACTGTAACGCGTATATGTAGTAATGGAAAAACTCTAGTCCAGTATTCAGAAGACCACAAACCACAACTAGCACTGCTTTGTGAAGCCATTGTTAGTGGAATAGACAGCCGTTTAACACAGAGGAAAATTCTGAAGATTTTGTATCACAGGTGTAGCATATCTTTGTTTTGTGTAGATCCAATTACACAGAATCACAGAATCACAGAATTTCTAGGTTGGAAGAGACCTCAAGATCATCGAGTCCAACCTCTGACCTAACGCTAACAGTCCCCACTAAACCATATCCCTAAGCTCTACATCTAAACGTCTTTTGAAGACTTCCAGGGATGGTGACTCCACCACTTCCCTGGGCAGCCTGTTCCAGTGCCTCACAACCCTTTCAGTAAAGAAGTTCTTCCTAACATCCAGCCTAAAACTCCCCTGGCTCAACTTAAGCCCATTCCCCCTCGTCCTGTCACCAGGCACGTGGGAGAATAGACCAACCCCACCTCGTTACAGCCTCCCTTGAGGTACCTATAGAGAGCGATAAGGTCGCCCCTGAGCCTCCTCTTCTCCAGGCTGAACAAGCCCAGCTCCCTCAGCCGCTCCTCGTAGGACTTGTTCTCCAGGCCCCTCACCAGCTTCGTCACCCTTCTCTGAACCCACTCAAGCATCTCCATGTCCTTCTTGTAGCGAGGGGCCCAAAACTGAACACAGTACTCGAGGTGCGGCCTCACCAGAGCTGAGTACAGGGGGACGATCACCTCCCTAGCCCTGCTGGTCACACTGTTTCTTATACAAGCCAGGATGCCGTTGGCCTTCTTGGCCACCTGAGCACACTGCTGGCTCATATTCAGCCGACTATCAACCATCACTCCCAGGTCCTTCTCTGCCTGGCAGCTCTCCAACCACTCATCTCCCAGTCTGTAGCTCTGCTTGGGGTTATTGCACCCCAGGTGCAGGACCCGGCACTTGGCCTTGTTGAACTTCATGCAGTTGACCTCAGCCCATCGGTGCAGCCTATCCAGATCCTACTGCAGAGCTTTCCTACCCTCAAGCAGATCGACACCTAACTTGGTGTCATCTGCGAACTTACTGAGGGTGCACTCAATGCCCTCATCCAGATCATCGATGAAGATATTAAAGAGGACCGGCCCTAGCACCGAGCCCTGGGGGACGCCACTAGTGACTGGCCTCCAACTGGACTTGGCTCCATTCACCACGACTCTTTGGGCCCGGCTATCCAGCCAGTTTCTAACCCAACGAAGCGTGCGCCAATCCAAGCCAAGAGCAGACAGTTTCTTGAGGAGAATGCTGTGGGAGACGGTGTCAAAAGCCTTGCTGAAGTCAAGGTAGACCACATCCACAGCCTTTCCCTCGTCCACCCAGCGCATCACTTTGTCATAGAAGGAGATCAGGTTCGTCAGGCATGACCTGCCTTTCATAAAGCCATGCTGACTGGGCCTGATCGCCTGGTTGCCCTGCAAGTGCTGCATGATGACTCTCAGGAGGATCTGCTCCATGAGCTTTCCTGGCACTGAGGTCAAACTGACAGGCCTGTAGTTTCCTGGGTCTGCCCTCCGGCCCTTCTTGTAGATGGGCATCACGTTTGCTAGCCGCCAGTCCATTTGAGACCTCCCCCGATAGCCAGGACTGCTGATAAATGATGGATAGTAGCTTGGCCAGCTCCTCTGCCAGTTCCCTCAGTACCCTTGGGTGGATCCCATCCGGCCCCATCAACTTGTGCACATCTAAGTGCCGTAGCAGGTCACCAACCAGTTCTTCATGGATAATGAGGGCCACATCCTGCTCCCCATCCCCTTCCACCAGCTCAGGGTACTGAGTATCCAGAGAACATCCGGTATTGCCGCTAAAGACTGAGGCAAAGAAGGCATTGAGCACCTCAGCCTTTTCCTCATCTCTTGTAACTAAGTTTCCCCCCGCATCCAGTAAAGGATGGAGATTCTCCTTAGTCCTCCTTTTTGTGTTGATGTATTTATAGAAACGTTTTTTGTTATCTTTAACGGCAGTAGCCAGATTGAGCTCCAGATGAGCTTTGGCCTCCCTAATTTTGTCCCTGCACAACCTCGCTACTTCTTTAAAGTCCTCCTTAGTGGCCTGCCCACTTTTCCAAAGCTTATAAACCCTCTTTTTCCTCCTAAGATCAAGCCACAATTCTCTGTTGAGCCAGGCCGGTCTTCTTCCCCGCCAGCTCGTCTTTGGGCACGTGGGGACAGACCGTTCCTGCACCATTAAGACTTCCCTCTTGAAGAGCACCCAGCCTTCCTGGACTCCTCTGCCCTTCAGAACCGCCTCCCAAGGGACTCCACCAACCAGTGTCCTGAGTAGCTCAAAGTCAGCCCTCCGAAAGTCCAATACAGCGGTTTTACTGGTCCCCTTCCTGGCCTCGCCAAGAATAGTGAACTCCACCATTGCATGGTCACTCTGCCCAAGACAGCTCCCGACAATCACGTCCTCCACCAGTCCTTCTCTGTTGGTGAAGAGAAGGTCTAGCGGGGCACTTAGCAATTAGATTGATTGTAAAATCCTTCTTGTGTTGCCAACACAGTGGAACAAAGCACAGGAGCAGGATTTGTTTCCTCTGTGCTGATGTCATCCAGTCCAACCTCCTCTGGTCTCCATGAGGGTATTTGTCAGTGGCTGGTGTTAATCGGCTCCTTATTTGCTCAACCAGATGGACAGATTTTCACTTTAGCTTCTAATGTAAATGTTTCAGTGTTTGCACCACAGATTTCTGGTATCATCTGCAACACCCCCATTGCACCTACAGTCTACTCACACTGGCTACCAAGTCGGTGATGAGAAGGTAAGAGTCACATGAAGATAAGCAAGGAGATCTGTTTGCAGATGTACTATCCTTAGAGATTGTACAGCCTAAAACCTGCTCTCAATTGCACACAGGTAGCTCATAGTCACACTGCATAGAAAACAAGAAAAGATTTCCTTCAGGTACTCACCTATTCTTGGGAACAGTCTGCTGTGCTCTGCAGCATGGGCCTCTCCAGAGATATAAATGTCAGGAGTGAATGCAAGTCTTCAGGTAGGTTTAACAGTAGGGCAACCAATGTATTTACTAGCTTCCAGGGGTCCTTCTGCATAGCTTTTAACATATGTGCTGGGTTACAGCTGTGGTTTTAAATGTCTCACTATCTTTTCTCTTCCCATCCTGTCCCCAAAGTATCAGAGGATTCATTCCCATCTGCCTCACCATGGGGCTTTTTGCTTCTTGAGGTAGAAGCTGTGCATCTTAAGAGGGTCAACACAAGAGCTGCAGACCTATACTGCTTTGTCTGTGTTAGTGAGGTGAACTCTTGAGGCTTAGACAGGGAACTGGAAGCAGGAAGGAAAGCAGTGACTTGCGGAAAACAGACTCCACAATCAGTAAGATTGCAAAGTAGGTGTACTTATTCAGTGCTGGGCACCAAAGCCATGCATGCACAACTTGCCATGGTTATATGCAGTAAAGAGTTACATATGCATGAAGTTAAACAATGCTCCTATACATATTCATAACATGACCCCACTTCATATTAAAATTAGTTCAAGAAGTCATTTCCATAAGCTCCTCCCATCTGCACTTGCACAGTGTCTCCTGGTGGTGGTCGCTGGGAGTCTTGGGGATGAAGGTTGGTGACTTCCTCGTCACCGCTATCTGACCTCTTGTCTTTGCGCAGACTCAGTTACTTCTTGGCTCTTGTTCATCCACAGGACCAGTTTCTTAAGATAGGCTCAACACTCTTATCAAGATACTAACCTTGGTAAGGAGCCCAAAGCTTCTTGCTTTAATTAGTTTGCACAATGCACAATAGTTAGCAAAGACACTACGTGGCATCCACTAGTTTAATACTGTCAGCGCTCTATCTCTGCTTGATAAGATTCTCCTAACTCCCTCTCTCAACAGGAGCCTTTTTCCCCTTCCAAGGGCTGCAGGGCATGGAGTAGTCCAGAGCCAGCCATAACACCATAGTACCTGATCTGCTGTTACACTACTAAATAAAAGTACAGAAGCTTTCGACTTGGAAAAAAGAGAGCTACAATTCACTTAGTGGAATGATGTAGCTAGAAAGCATTAGCAGAAAATCCACATGCTGGCTGCTGCTAACACCTGTCAGCACCACTGTGATAACATTTGCTTCACGCATGTTCTGGCTTGGCAGGCACCTGATTTACAATTTCACACTTTGTATCAGCTTTCTACACACTTGTTCTCTAGCATATTGTTCGTACACTAGATACCACTACATGCTTATTTTTCACTGCTAAGTGATGTAATTAGGTTACTACACAGGATAAAACTTGCTCTAAAGTACATCTGTATCAAAACACAATAACCTTCAGACAATACATAAATTAATGACAATTTTATTTTAAAAAGCCATTAACCTGTTAATAACTATTAGCCTATTGCACTGCCAGATTTCTTCCTGCTGCACTGTAATAATGAACTCTGCCTGCTTAATTAAAAATGGTAACAGGTAACTATAACTCCACTTGTCTCAACAGAATTGCATTCGTTTCTATCAGTCCTAGATTTGGCCCAGAAGCTACCAAACTTACTTGTCCCATTTTCTGAGGTGACAAGGTAGGAAAGACCTGTATCAGAGACCTCTTTTTAATATATGACCTTACGGTGAGCTAGCCTCCATTTACAAGTAACCAAAACTATTCTTCCAAGGCATGTGTTTACTGACCCTAAGGGATGCAGAGATGGTAGAAATGCTTTGCATCATTTTCAGTGATGTAGGCAAGAATGATGAAAAAGAAGGCAATACTTCTGACTAGCCTCTTAACTGAAGAAGTTAATTCTGTTTTTCTTTGACCAGTATACATATATCACTGAAGAAATGTCAGTAAGCTCTTACAGACCTGGGCTTACTTGCAAAGATGCTGAAAAAGTATTATTTAACTGAATTATGACAGAGGTACAAGCCAGCTAACATGTAATATGGGACCACACTCCTCAAAGAGATGATGATCTAAACAGGCAACAGGTGAAAGGAAACAGAGCATCAGGGAAGCAAAATGGTCTATCTATAAGAGAGACCTTAAAGAGTTTGTAACAGAACCTAGGCATTTTGGCTTTCAGTTCTTGCTCCACCATGTGAGTTCATGCTTTTCACTAGAACTGGAAGTTTTACACTACAGTCAGGCAGAGATTTAAAAATTTTCCAGAGGCATCTGTCCAGTGCTAAAAAGTGGCTTTCCCAGGTAACATTTAAGGCATTTAACATTAGATAGCAAGAACCAGTTTACTATGATTAATAACACAACACAGGAATATTAATGTTTGGTATGCAAGAGTCCCTTTCTTAGCCAACTAGTTTTTAACAAAGGAGGCCCCCTATCACTTTAAGGGTGATCAGCAGAGCAGAGATGCAGCAGCTGTATGCTGCAAGTGTAAGAACCCTGACTGATCCCCCCATACATGAAGAGATACGGAAAAAGTTTTTGAGTAACAGCCAGATAGACTCCCAGAGCATGATGGAGGCAGACAATTTTGAAAAATCTTCAACTGTATGAATTTTTGCAGACCTGTTAGTTAGCAGGCACTCACAGATGCATCAGCAGACAGCAAAGGCCTCCTCGGCTCCACAGAATAGCTTGATCTGAGCTTTAGGGAAGCTCTCTGGGGAGAGGTTATCACTGTCCACTGAAAACAATGCATCCCTGACAGCAGGATGGATGTTCTGCCAGGGTTAGCAGTAAAATTTTTCTCATGTTTCTGCCTATGTGAATCAGGTTGTTCTCATACAAGAGGTCTGTAAATTCAGAGAGAGCTGGCATTGCTATGAACTTGCATCTCTAACATGGGGAATAGCCCAGAAGGTTAAGAAATTTGTTTGGAGTTTGTAATAAATGTTTGTAGCAGATTTTGCTGCTTTTTCAGCTTTCCTAAGGTCACAGAAGAGACATTTGTGTAGAGCAAGCATAACAATCTCGTCCATGAGAGAAAACAGGAAGATCTTTATTGCACTGTTTTTACAAGTTAGTGGATCCTGATTTTTAGGAAATGATTGTCTGTGCTCACTGCAGGTATCTTTAAAACAGTGGGTAGTCATACCACCTCAGTCATTAGCCCACTTATTTTGTTACAGAAACTCACCTCTGTGAATAAAAGCATTGGTACAGCTAGGAAAATGAGATGGTGAAAGTTAGAGTGGGACATAGGAGAGGGAAAAAAAGATTCACCTCAGTGGAAAAGTGGGCAGAAAAGCCTGGGTCTAACAGAGTTTGTTCCCCTTCAGAAGAATAGAACCACAAGTGCAGAAAAGACATTGAATGGTATTTCACAGGCCTAATAATAGAGTAAGGCAGATAAGTTCCTTCTAGGATGGCATATATTAGTGGATTCAACACAGTATTTAAGTTAATACTTTACATCTTCCTCTCTGACACAAACTGACAGACTCTCACTTGAACGTAACTGACAGAAAAGCATGCAACTTTCAGAAGTCTGCAAATTATTAGCAAAATCTTCTGGTAACAGTAGGGAAGTTCTGAAAATACCCTGCTAGAGGAGATAATGGAATTATCTGTGACTAAGAAGGCAAACAGCTACTAAAACAATGATATAAGCATACATCAGCCTATAGTGAGGTTGGAGGGATGGTCTGACAGACTCCGAAGGTCGTGTGAAAACCTGTTTTCTCATGACTCTGCTATAGGATTCAGTTCTTTTTCTACATCATGCATACAGGCACACCATCACACAACCCTGCCATCAGAGAAACAAGAAGATTGACCTCACTCAATCACTGAATTGGTAAAAGATAACATCAATTTGCCAAACAGCATGACAAAGTTTCCCACTCTGGGCTACAGAGCATCTCCTGAAAACTCAGAGTTCTCTCTGAGGTTAGGTTAATCAGCTGGTTGCCTAAGGAAGTGGAACTATAACAATCACAATGTAGGAGCAAATTTTTGTACATATAAGGTCATGTCTTGTGTAACTTACAAATTTGTTAGCAGATTTCAAACAAAGAGGAACATGCAATTCAGAAACAATCAAGGGAAAACAAGCAACTAGGTAGAGGACACTATCTTCAGCATCTGGCTGAGAACAGCTTAGACATCAGAGAACACAGTTGGAAAGCTAGTCTTGTAAATAAAATCAGCTTTGTTACTTTAGTTGCTCATTTTGTCCTTCAGAAAGAGAGAAATTCAAATTTTTTATTTTTATTTTTTTATGAGATACTGTTTCCATATCAATTTATCAGTGTACACAAATCCTATTACTGTATCACAGCTCATGCAAAATGTGGGACTAAATGCTTCTCTATGTGACTGAACAGTAAGCAACAGATACAGCCTTTTGCATAAGAAATTGAGAGGCAACTACAAACACCGGGGCAGATAAGGGTTATTTAAGCATTCTTGGTACCTGTTCCTTTTCTCCCTTGAATTGTTGTTTTAATTCAGTTTTCACTTTACCTTTACCCTTCACCTTTATGGAAATTCATTAACTTAACAAAGAGAAAAATATTTTCTTTGCTGTCAGCAGTAATTAAATATGTTGGCTTTTGCCTGTATTAAGACGTGTGTGTCTCACTAACAGAAGAGCTTGTTGCTAGCATGACAGTTGGTATCATTGTCAGTGCAACTAGAATCGTGTTCCATAAATGTGGGATCTTACAAAGGTATGTAATTTTAACAGAGGAACACGTGTTTTAGAAAAATAAAAGTTCTGCAAGCAAGAGGAAAACAGCAGCATTTTATGAAAAGCTTGGTAAAGGTTATTTTGCTAATTTGCAACCCCTTGTCAGGGCAGTCGTGAGTGCAAAGGTTCAGATATGACACTGTTTATGCAGAATCTGTTCTGTACTTAATGAGATGGAACTGGAGACACAGCAATGCAGGTCTCTAAAGAAAACAAAAAGGTTTTTTTCACCAAAATTTAACCCAGCCTGAGAAATGATGTGAGCTGTGACATGTTTCCATTAGACCCTTTTCAATCAAACATCAGTTAGCTTTCCTCTCCCAAAGACATGCTGAATCCAAAATGGCCATATATTGCAAACTCCTATGCTAATTAAATTCCTGTAAGAACATCTCATGAAACAGATGCTTTGTAGAATAAGAGACTACACTTTGATGCAGGTGTAGGGAAGACAGCACAGGTAGACAGCTGCCAATGCACTTGACAACTGTAGCTCAACTGACACTTGAACAATATTTAGTGTCCTTTGCTGTTTTACCAAAATATTAATTTCCTTTCATTTATCTATACTGTTATGTGAGAAGCTTCAAGAAAAAAAAAAGGGGGGGGGGGGGGGGGGGGGGGGGATTTTTTGTTGTTATTTTCATTGCTTATCTGAAAACTGAGCTAAGGTATCTAATTATATAAGAATTTTTTTTTTTTTTTTTATTTTTTTTTTTTTAATAGCTTGTATGGGGAAACACAGGAAATCAGCTCTGTTTTCCTTTGAAATTGCCCATCACTATAAAAATAAATAATAGGACATTAACCTTCTCTGCTATCTGATGCATGGCTAGACCATTACAAATGCAATCAGATAAAAAAAATCAGTCTGATTAAACTTGAATGCAAAAACCTCACCTGTAAATCCAGATATCCATGCTTCCGCAAACTGTTTCAGTTACTAGCACCACAGGATCGAATTATAGCACCATACGTGGGATGGAACATACACTGGCTTTCAGGTAAACTAATATATTTTGTAATAACAAAAACATACTCAAAGCATTTGTTAACTGGGATGAAAGGAGATGCAAAATTGCAAAGTGAGTTAGACTACAGGGATTTTTTCTCCAGGTACCAAAATTAACATCAAATAATATAAAAGACTATCCTGCACTAAAATACATTTTAAATTACCTTAGTGGTGTCTGGCATCAGAGAAGAGAAGCACTTTGGGGGGCCAAGTCATAGCAGAAACCTTCTCCACAGAATCCAAACCACAGTTACCAAGGGAGAATAATTCACAAGGTTATGTGGATGTCCATAAGTACTTTTTGGCGAGTCTGTCCAAAGATGCTTTTGAATAAACCAGTCAGATTCAAAACAGCAGTGTCACCATGGTACCATGGAGTTGCATTGCTAACACAGCTGCTACCTGTATCAAGAAGACACAAAGCCTAAGCAAGGACTTTCAGTCTGACTAAACAAAAAGAAATGAAGCAAGGAGAGAGAGGTGAACAGACTCCTTGAAAGCCTTACAGCAAGAGGCAATCAAACCAAGACTGAAGCCCACATATGACAGCTGTAAGTGAGATTATATCATGAGCACCTAACACTAGCAACGTGCACTGCTAGAGCAAGTAATCTATCAGTCTTGCATTACAACACTCTGGTATAACTTTTTTTTCTGACATACCACGTATCAGCATTACAGAGAAAGAGTTCAGCAAAGAGACAGGTCAAGGAAGTAGCTAAGTGAAACCCTGTTACTGCCACAACTGGTATGACCAAGCACACTGAAGGGCAGTAGGAGTCAAAACTGGATAAGAGCAGTTCAACGAACAAAAAAAAATAAGGCATTTAATGCTGCTTATACTGATTTTCAGACGTACACTTTTAACCTGGTTTCTGTATCCAATTTCATCAGCAGTCGTTAAGCTAGTACAGTGACTCAGTTGTGCCTGAGCCTTAACTGTATTCCAGCTTCAGCCCCAAGGCAATGATGATACTACTCTCACTGTAAATGTCAAGGAAGTAGTAAACAACACTTTGTTTAAGTTCAGAAAATTCAGGTTCATTTTCCATTGTTCAAGTGACAAGACTAAAAAAACACCATGAATATTTCAATTTAAGAAAAACAGTATGGATGGAAAAGGACACATGCTATTCCAGGTTCTGTTTACACAACACAATTTCTTTGGCCCCTTCTTTGAAGGTAGAATTTTAAAAAGTCTCTCAACACACAGACTTTACTATGCTCACTGAAACAGACACACAAACTTCTGTATCCAGTTCTTGCTGGATGCCAGGGACAAATAGCAAGCAGAATCATCAAAAGAAAAATGCAGCCGTTGCTCCATTTTAACCAGTGACTTTTAAGAAATGCGTATTTTTGTAGTTTGCACGGATGGATGTATATTTAAACAGCAGTGGAGCAGATAGCTAGAAGATGAGTAGGAAAAAAGCTTGATATATTTCAAGATGAAAAAAAATGATGTTTTACAACAGTTATATTTGTCTCAACACAATATATAATGCTTCCTGCCAAATGATTTTTGTCTAGCATGACTTTTGGAACTAACATCACTAATTATTTTTAACCTCAATGTAAGAGCTTTTGAAGAACAAACTTTTATTTAAAAAAAAAAAAAAAAAAAAAAAAGAAAAAAGTCTTAATAGCAAAATAATGTATCTCAAGCTAAATATCCTAATGTACAAAGTCTGGAAGTATTGACCTTTTTGCTTCCTCCAGAAATTACAACCAACATCCACCCCACAATTTCATCTCCTAAATTAACCTTTCTTTGTCAAAGTGTCATATTTGTTCATTTATATGTTGTAGCTAATTGAAATTCTTTCTGATCTGTTATGCAAATAATTATCTCAAACAGACTTCACAGCCAGACTACACGTAATCTCTGTTATATGTTAAACTGTACCATCATTATTTGCATCACCACAATGCTTAGATGTTGCAAATGATGCTCTGGTTTTCATCTGCTAGGTGCTGTACCAACACAGTTACATAATCTTAGCACTTAAGCATAAACATGGCTTTATTGATACTGAAGTGCTCTGTTGCTTGGAGCTAAGTACACACACACACAAAGCATTGGATGAAAAGCAGAGTGGTCAGCCCTTACTGTTTGGACAAAGGTGGGACATAAAATTGCAACAATTTTATCCAAGGACCCATACAATTTCAAGGGAAGGAACAGAAACTGAATTGAGAATCTACTGAACTAGGGCAGTGGCCTTAGAACTTGCTCACAACTTTCAAGCATTTCTGTTACATACATGCCACAGTCCAGACTAAGTAAACCCTAATTGAGTTGTGATAACACAGCTAGCATTTCCTAATTATACAGTCCAAAAAAGGAAAGAAAATCAAGGTCCTAGTTTCCAAATACACTTGAAATACTTTCTAAAGAGGAAAGGGAAGACAGACAAATAATAACTAGTTAAGAACTTGCTGTCTTTATACCTAGCTTTTTCATTTATGTGATTGTAATCAAGAGAAAAGCACGTACCTAACAGAATCATCCGTTTTCACATCAGTGATGGGCACAGTGGGGTATATCAAGATTCTGAAAGAAGTTCCCAGGGGTGTACTGAAGCATCTACTTCAAACAATTATTTTAACATCTTCCTGAAGAAGAATGGAGGTGAATTACAAAGTACAAGGAATGACATAAGATTCCCAAAGAACAAAAGAGCTTGAATTTTATGTATCTTCTGAGGGAGGGAGGGGGGTACTAAAAAAAACCCCACACTATCCTTTCAGGTACAATGTCATTCAAAAATTAAATGGAAAAGTTTAACTAGGATAATTGTTACTGCACCATTCACAAAGCAGGACAAATGCAGCAGGATTTGTGTCCACTGAGCTGGGATTCCAGGGGTATAAACAGGAGATGGAGTGTAATCAGGACTCTGAAACTGATCTTGATAAGTTATTAAAAGGAAACATTCAACTACATCTACAAAGCCAGGCCAAAATCTTATTAATGAAGCAGTTATTAGTGTTCATCATTTCTCGCTTCTTTAATTAGCTTTTAATTAGCTTTAATTAGCTTTTATCGACATTACTATGAATTTCCCACTATTCTCCAGTAACTCTACAGGCCCAAGAGATGGGTCTGCTAATGAGGAGATCTCTGCTTGTTCATTACTCCATCTTCACTACAACTTTTAAGCACCACCTTTTTTGCAACAGGGATTTCTTCATGACCACCTGCCTTCTCTCCACTCTCTTCCCTAGCTTCTGTGCCACCTACAAGTCTAAAACCTGTGTGATATCAGTACACAGAAAGTTACAGGTCATTTATGATCAAAGAAAACTTTGCAAATCATTTGTTTGCTGATTGTCACAACAGATGAACAATTTTTAAACAATAAATTTTAAACAATAAATTCTTGATAAATAATTGGACTGTGGTAGCCAAACCATGTTCTCATTTACTTCTGCCAGTTTATCTGTCAATAAATGATCAATAATGACATTATTCTCCGTTTGCTCAGCGTTAAAAATTCTGGAATTGGACATAGCTATTCTAAGTATTTCATGTTCAAATACTGCCATATTATGAAGTAGTGCTATACAATAAAAGTTACTGATACATACTCCTAACATACAGCCAACCTGAAGGATTTTTTTTTGCCTGGATATTTATATAATTAATAACATTTTTCCTCATATTTTTCTTTCAGTAAACCACAATGCTGTTGCCAATTCATAATGCAGTTTTAAGACCTCTTCACGCTGAAAGATATTCAGGACATAAGGGTAAGAAAATATTTACTTAAGTTTAAGGTCAATGATATGCTGCATGAAATATATACCAAAATACATTACCTGTAAATGTACCATATTAAGTATTCCAGGAAGTTTTGCTGGGTATGTTTAACTTTTATATATACGTACATATATATGTATATACATACATGAACACGCACATTTCCCCAAAAATATAACTGCATTATCATAAAACTGTTAATATACTATATGTACCTCATTCTTTGGCCTGATTGCTATCACATGAACTTTGAAAGGAACAGGCTCCTGTTTCTAATTAATAAAGACATAAAAGTGTTTATGTAGAAGGAAAACCTGGAGAGCTTATTATGCTGAATCCTGTTCAGAGCCAATGTGGTTTTGTCATGTGTATGTTAAACTGACACAGCCAAGTTTGGTTACAGACTAGTAGAGCATCTGCAAGTCATTTACATACTTTCAGATGCCACAGTGATAAATACACACAGCTCTTGTGATGATCCAAGGGTTATGTCTGAAAACGAATGAAGAGAAAGCACTTACAAATGAGTAAGACCATTTATGAAGGAAACCATCATGGAATGATGGTTCTTTAGACTGAAATTGTGGAGGGGTAGGAATGGAAAGGGAAGGAAGAAACACAAGACATACTCCTAAGGGCCTGAGCAGAACTTTTTGTTTGCTCTCATTATCTTAAAATTATTCCTACCATGTGCTTACTGGTAATACATTTCATTTGTACTGTACAGACATTACTGCTTATCCATGGAAATACATTCAGACAGATGAGAAGTGGAAACAAATTTGCTGATTGCACAGCTGCCGTCACTACCTTCATCATAACTCTGCAAGAGAAAGAGCATCGTGGGCAGATTCATCCCAGCACAGATCTTGTCTACTCACAACCAAACTTCTGACTCAATCCTCACCTAGGGGATTATTCCCTGTCACACACTGAACAGGACTTCAGACATTGATTTTAATAACAAGAATTAGCCTTAATAGCAATCCCAAACCAATCACTTCAGAGTAGGTGCTATTTAGACTTTTTATTTTTTTAGACTTTTTTTTTTTTTGGTCTGTTTTGCTTTTAAGATAAGAATCTCTCACTCTTACTCCAGATCTCTTCTAAGAAGCAAGAAAAATGTCTACATAGTTGGATCTACATTCCCACTCCCACTGTGGACAACTCCAATGAATAGTCCTGATGGTAGAATCACAGTTTAAGGTCTTTTGGAGAAAGCTTAGGGTGCTGGTAACCTCTAACATGCTTTTATCCATTCATATAGGCTCTAGAAAGAGACTTCTAGAAAGGAATGTGTTTGGACGAGCAGTCTGTATTATGCACTTCTTGGCCATTGCTGTCAGCCTCTTATTTTTTTTTTTATGAGCAGAAAAATTGCTATAAATATTTAGTGCATATAAAAATCTAGTAACAGCTTCCTTTGAAACACAGAAAAATGTGTACACTTGGAAATAAATTTTTAATCTGGAAGGCTATTCTTGAGTTATACTGATATTTCTAGCTTTCACATCAACAGGAACTGCAAACCAATTCCTCATTGGTGACACCTCTTGCAAAGAGAGTCAAGTGATCTCTGGACATTTTCTACTTAAAAGTTACCAGCATATTTTGAGATCTGGACTGATGCAGCTTATGCTCAAAGTCAGGTCCCGAGAAGTGTTCCATTCAACCATTGCCAGATGTGCAGCCCGTAGCTGGGCAGCAATGTACCTCAATCCAACCTCAGAACCACTCTAGAGTAGAAGAGGTAAAGATGAGAGAAAGCCCTGACTATCTTGAGGATTACATGAATAAAAATAGCTGTGACCCTTTGCCGCAAAATCTTCAGCAATTACAGTGTGTAGGCCTGGCCTAGAAATTATGGGACAACCGTGATGGATGGGATGTACTGCCTTCATGCCTTTATCAAGGGATTGGAAAAAGGGAATGCATTGTTTTTGTCTTGTCTATTCTCTCATCTCATTAATAGCCAGGTATTGCTATAAATTGAATGTCACACTGACAGTGTGAATGTAGGTCCAGTTTTGGATGTTTTCTCATTCCTTAGAGGAAACCTAACTCTGTCTGAGCACAGTTTGCTGAAACACTGTGGGGAAAAACAATGTCTAGAAGAAAAAAGGGCAACAATAACAGCAATAACAAAGGTTGAACCAGAGATGAATGAGCATAAGCAATCTGGACATCTCCATTTTTCTGCAAACTAAAAATATGATGAATAAGACAGCAAACATCAGCTATGCAACTCAAACCATGATATTTTTATAGTTTTTATTTCTAAATTTATGGTTATGGAAGCATTTATGGTTTCCATGCAAACTAAGAGTACACTTGCATGATGGTTAGAGTTACAGCCCAAATACTCCAGAGCTCCAGAATCCAAATATTCCAAAATCCAGAGCAAGTGGTGGTCATGAGTAGAAGTGGCACATTAAACAGGACACTGTCCTTAAAATACGATGTATCTTACAAAGAAGTTTTCAAACAGCTAGCTTTGTACATGTTTCTAGGCACATGCGTGCAGACAAGCACACAGTATTGGAGCAGTACTGCAAACCGCTCATTCTGCCAAATGACAAACTTCTGGGCACTTGGCCACGTGACTGAATACAGGGATGAGTCAATCATAAATCTAAAGATATTCAAGGAGCTAAGCAACCAAAGGGTTTACATGTTAGTGAACACAAACACTCAAAATTCATCTATAATTGTTGTATATTTGTAGGAATTTTGACAATCCAGCATGGCAAATTGAAAGGAGCTCTTGAGAACTAATTTTACTCCTGATTAGAGGTTATTAGAAAATCAGCCATAAAGACAAAGCGAATACAGCACAAATTCCTTAAGAAAGAGACGGTAGTGTCACAAATATTGCAAGGTGAGGGGGTAATAAAAGCAGAGGCATTTGTAAACATGTAACTCTTAAAGACTGAAGACAAAGATATCTGACTGAACTTTGGTTTTGAAGATTTCTTACTATGAAATAATTAAACTGCACGTCTTCTTCTAAGGAACCCAACTTTAAAAAAGACAACATACCTTTTTTCTTTTTCCCTTGGTATTTGTTTTATCTTTGCAATATGAATGTTTAAAATAATTCCAAGTTCACGTGCAGTGTCTTTCAAAATACTGTATGCAGATAAAACTGGAATGGAAGCTACTGAGAGGCTTCTGTTGGGTCAAGATACCACTCATACCTAAGTTCCAATTCCACTTCAGAACCAGTTCCTATTCTGTTCATTCCTCTTCCTGGTATCTGCAGGTTTAGTAGGGATCCTAAATGTTTCAGATGAGAAAAAAAAAAAAGGTACAGAGACTGAAACATCAAAAACTGATCACCATTACCACTTGTGCCTTTATAAAGTGTTGCAGCAAGATACAGGCTTTAGTTGGGAAAAAAAAAAAAAAAAAAAAAAGCTCAACAAGCAAGTTATTTCCTGCTTTCAAAAATGTTTCTAGGCTCCAAAATACACAGCCTATGGAAACTATGCAAAGGAAACTATGTGGTTTTTGTGGGGAAAAAAAGTCACCTATGTCAACAAAGTTGGGATACTTTCTTTGTCTGAAACTGGCTAATTGGTCTGAACATATTACTTTTGCTATAGTTATCCAAAAAAAAAGTCAGGAGCTTGATTTTTGGAACTACTCTTTAGTGCACATCAAACATGAGTGTCCCAATTATACCCAACCTACTCACACCATGACCCACAACCATCTGTGCCCCCATGAGTACGTACAAATATATCTCAAGACAACAGATTCGTACGTGCACTATTGTCATAGTGCAGCAAGCAGTAAAACACTGTTTGTGCAGTGATACAGAGAGAGCAGACAAACAAGATTTAGGCTCAAGTTAGACACCTGCTAAAGGTCTGGAACAATCTCCTATTAGGATTAATAGGAAAACAACTCGTTACTAGTAGTCCTATAAGGCTGGGGGATCTAGCTTTTGGCAGTATGATGAACTAGAAGTGATTATTCAGATGACAACTCCCAGTTCCAGCTCAAGACTCTGAGCATCTTCTCAGGGTTTTGAACATCTCTGAGACCAAAATGATTAGCTCTGGGAATATGCTCACCAAATTACTTAGCACAGATCCATGCTACAGCCGCTCCTTGCACAAAAGTTCCAGCACTAACACTAAAACATGCTCACACAGCATCTCTTTACACATGACAGAAGGTATCCAGGCTTCCAGAAGATGCCACAGCCATGCCAGCCAGCCTAACATGTTCTGATGTCTAGAGCACAATCCCTACAAATAGGATGATCATAACCGTATTCAAGATGTGCATGTAGTTTCCCCATTGTAGCTCACCTCCATCATGTGCTCCGCCATCAGGCTTGAGCTTCCGTTACTAACCTTTGTTTTGTTTAAGTACTTACAACAGAGATCAGAAAGGGAAAAAATCTCCTACAGGAAGGTATACTAATTTAGTGAAAACCTGCAGGGACTCAGTAAAATCTGCAACACAATAAAATATGCCCTGGAATATTCAGAAGACTAGCAAGATTTGAGAGAAAACAGGTTCTCCCAATACATCACTGCTCTTCTTTGCAGAGACTCAGCTCTGTGGAAAAAAAGCTACTTTCTGATTTGTGAAATTGATCCAAGTTTTAACTGGGCTACTGCCCAGTCATGTAACTTCCTCAATTCATTTCCCCATTTCAGCTTTCTGGAGGTAGGTTCTCTCCACTGACCAAATTTGTTATTTTGGTTGTTTCCCAAAGTAATGAAATATTATTAACTTAGGGGGTGGGGGCTTTAAGCCCCAATTCTTCACAACAGTAAGTTTACTTCTACATTTGCAACTGATTAAATTCCATAAGCACAGTGTGGAATTTTCTTCAGCTCCCAGTTCACTATTACACAGATTAAATGATTTGTCATTGCCTGCTGAGCAGTTATAGAAAATACATCCTGAAAAGTTGTGTGAAATTTTAAAGCTAAAGCAGTATTTACAAAACCAAACTAATGAACCTAACACCCCAACCAAACAATTTCAAAGCACCGACAACTGACATATCAATACTCAATACATCAACATTTAAAAAAAAAAAAAAAAAAAAGAAAAAAGCCATTTGCCACTTCACAGGAGCTAAACCATGAGGTCTCATATAACAACATTGAACGACCAAGCCCAGGAGTCTTGAGTACAGCAGCACAAGTCCCTTCTACCTCTAGTCAAAGACTAGCAGCTTAGACATATAAAGCCATTTAGATTTTCAAGAGCACTTAAGGAAGCTTGGCACTTAAAGCTAAATGAAAAGAGAAAAAAAAAAAAAAAAAAAAAAGGATTTTAGGCATCTACACTGCTTAAGCACATTCATTCAGCATTCAAATGTAAGGTCCAATTTCAGGGCTCACAGCCAGAAGCTGAACTCAGTATTTATAAGTGTTCCTGTCCCAAGAAGTGTGGTGAAATGCCACACTATTTCCCAGCACATTCCAGCCCTGTAGAGACTGAGGGTCTGACCACATACTCTTTGGGTGCAGAGAAATCCTGTCCTGTTGTTTTTGATTTTCTGTATAATAACATGGATAGAGATTATGCTGAAGAATAAATACAGGACATTAAACCCACACTATTGAGAGAAGGCATCCCTAGCAAAAAGCATTAAGCATTATTCATGCACGAAGTGCCATGCGATATACATCTAAATTCCAGTATTCACCCAGAGTCCTAGAAGTTTTAAGGAGGTGATGAGAACACCCTTTCAGGAAATGGTCTTGCCAAAATAGACTGCTTCTGGTAACTTCAAAAGATAGAAATAAATCTTACCACAGCCATGAAGAAAAAAAAATGTAGCAGCAATATAGAGGCTTGAAGATTCCTTTGAAGATCCCCAGCTCCTCACGATGCAGCTGGCAACGCAGCTGCCATTACCTGCTCTGTCCCATGACCAAAACTGCTTGCTAAGCCAGAACTGTTCTTCAGACTGAGCAGCAGTGGCCATGAGGTAGTGCCAATGGACAGCCTAGCTTTTTCTGTTCTGCTTGCTTATCCTATGTAGAGAAACAGCATCAGACAGGAGGATTACAGCTTCATAAACTGGATGCCTTCATACTGAACAGAGGTTGCTTTGGGCTTAGTAATAAGATGTGTGTCTATGTTATTAGGGTCAGTAAAGCCTTCAAGAATAAGCCAGAACAAGAGAGCTCTTCTTCATATTGCACGATTTTACATTTTAAGAGACATTAATAGAGATATAGAATACATAAACATAATCATAAGAAAATTACTTGCACATCTAAATCCTCTGGGTTTTAAAATGGAGGATTTCTTCCTTGTTTTAAGCACATTTCCTCTGCATTTCATGATGTAGGGGCTCCCTGCTGCTTGAGAAGGTTCCCTTAATAGAATGTTGAACAATGAGTTTGGAAAAGTTTTGACTGATAATAGCTTACATATGGTGTTACAGAAAAGAAGTCTATTTTAAGTATCTTTCTTCTCTGAGAAGGGATTTTAAAGAGGTGCCATGTGTTCCATACTTGCTGGAAACATGTTGAGCTTTTTCTCAGGGCCTGCCTCTTGAACTTGCTCTCTGGCTTACTATGGAAATGTACAAGTCCATCATAACCCTTACTAACATTTAATGTAGTACACTTCATTTCCTACACTTGTGAGGTTTGGAGGGTAGGGCAGTAGTGGTGCATAACAAGCAATTCTAAAATTCTAAAAAAGAGGATTCCTTAAACATTTGTACACTGTTGGCGGATATATGGACTCGGAGCAATAGATACAGTTCTTCCACATAAGCAGAAAGAACAGGAAACTGTCATCATTCAAGCCTACTCTCCTCCCTAGTGTAGGAATTTTAGAAAATTTATAATACATTATTACAAGGAAATAGGGATTTTAGCTAAATAGACATTCTGAAAAGGATTTGATCAAGAATCAGGGAAAAGGAGCATGAAAACTTTTTATTAAGATGAGTCTTCACGTCTTTCTCACTTTTCATCAAGATTTAAGCTCAAAAGATAATTTTAAAGACAGTATACTGAAACGTTGCCTTTCAGATAAGAAGTTCATATTCCTGACTGTAATCAAGGATTCCAGGAACTATTCTTTCAGCAAATAATAGGCAGGGAGGACACTGTGACCTTGCAGCATTTCAACCTTCATGAGAGCTGTCTGGCAATTTAAATTTTACCTCAGATTTCCAAGATTTTGCAGCATTTCTATTTTATTTCCTTTTCTAAAGGGTCACATTACTTTATGAATTTGTTTCTAATATTAGTCACACAGAAGGGTGAAATGATCCCAAGTAATTTTAGTCCTTTACAAATACTTTTGTCAGTATCTACAGCTACAACAAATTACTTGGAACAATAAAACCATGCAGAAGATGTTTTTTTTTTGTTTATGAATTTTCTGTAATGTGCTCTATAAATGCACTACCAACATTATTCATATACAGAACTATTTGTTCATGGTAACAAGATCACTAACAGCTATCTGTCACC
The DNA here is from genome assembly GCF_009819795.1 of Aythya fuligula. Lineage (NCBI taxonomy): Eukaryota > Metazoa > Chordata > Aves > Anseriformes > Anatidae > Aythya > Aythya fuligula. Next base: position 512,866 of record NC_045564.1, read on the forward strand.
TGTGACTGGTCACTCTATAAACTGGACAGTGTTTCTGTTTTCTGTGCATCTACAACTTTGGTGATGGAAGCATCCTAAAGAAGTTCAAAGTGGCTGAACCGTTTTGGTTGGTGTGAACAAACCTACCTTCCTTTAACCATAAACCAGGGTCAAAGTTTTCACTGATCAGCAGAGATATGCATACAGAAAGATAACTTTAAAGTATTATCTGATTTACATTTTTCCTCTATAAAAATATATAAATACTTTTGTAGTATTTGCTCACTTATAAGTCATCTACTTTACTTCCCCTGTAGGGCTTTTGACATTGTGATCAAACATTAGTGGTTCATTAGAGGACTCTTCACTGTGATGGAAAAAAAAAATGGTGGTCATCAAAACAGCAAACTATGCAAATTACCAATTTTTTGTTAGACTACTTTGGTGTTTGCATACTTTTTCCTAGCAGTGACATGAATTAACTGCAAGTTAATTCCATAACCATACAAGGCCAAAGTTATCTCTAAGGTACAGCAAAGATTATAGAGTTGAACTTTACATCATCATCATGACATTACAAAGGACAAACACCTCAGTATCTCACTGCCAGCTCTTCTTTTTAATAGCTATTTTTACATTGTGATATTTTCCACACACTTGAGACACCTTTATTGCTCCTCAGTAGAACTTCCCTTTTACCTCTCAAGCAAGAATACAAGTGGAATTTTTTAGACATGTGGCACAGAGGTATTCTGCAGACTTGGGGCATATCAAGGAGCCCACCCACAAACTCCTTTTCCCTGATACTTCCAGCTCCAGGAATTATGTCTACAAGAAAGGCAATTCATTTCCCTGGAAGAAAGCAGGAAATGGATAAATGTTACCACCAGGGAGCATTTCCTATTCTTCATAAACAGTCAAGCCAGTGCATGCAGTCTCACAAAATGTAGCTGCCACGCTAAGGAAAAACATATGCTTTCCATACAGAAACAATAAAAACTTTCCAAAACTGTCTTTCAAGATTCTTTTTCAGCCTAGGCTAATGCAGTCTAATCAGAGAGTCATTTGGAATAATCATGCAAAAATGTCTGCCACAACTAATGCTGCATTGCTCCTTGCAGCATTTTGGAGCAGCTTCCTTTGGAGCAGCTATGCTCATTACATCCTATGTTTCCATTCTTTCCCAGGAAATGATCCCTAATCCACAACGCCAGTTTGCGCCAGTTTGCCTGAAACACTGTTGCTCCATTCCTTGCCTCTGCTGCCCCACACCACATGAAATATAATCACTTCAAGGAGTCAGATACCACATTTGACCTGACCCCCCCTTTCTTAGAAACTAGACAAGCTTGTGGCCTAGCTGTTTCAGGTCAGAACATAGTTGGGGTCTTGCACAGCTTGAAACATTGCACCTTAAGACAATAAGATGTCTTTTGAAGCAAGTCACCAAACAGATTTACCAACTGAAAGTTCATTTGTAACTAAAATGACTGTGCACAGACCTCCACATAGGGAAGTTTACTTACTCAGCAAGGCAAGAGTACAGCCTGTAAAATAATTATTACCAAAATTGTCTATAACATTCTAGGTAAGGGAACACAAACTCTGTAATTTAAATACAGAGGAATTCATCCTGATCTTGTTTATACCCAAGAGAGCATTACAATTCTGGCCTTTAGGAACTTCAATAAATACTGAGGAGTTTTGTAGGTAGTTAGTTATACATACATTTAAAAATATATATTTAAGTGGAATACTAAGAGACTGTCAGTGGTCCCAGTATATTCCAAATTTTCTGGATTTCAAGGATTAGAAATATTGGTAAACTCCTTACAGTACCTTAAATCTCCTGTAACTATAAAAGGTAGAAAAGCTTAAGCCTCAGATGACAGCAGCAGGCAGAATTGCTTTTAAGGTTGTGACTTACAAAGTACAGTTTGACAAGACTGCTACCATCTCCTTAAAGCAAGGTATATGCCACTTACGAAAAGGATAAGTGGATCTCAAATACCAACACAGATGAGAAGATACAACTCCTTTCTTGTTTCCATATGCACTATCATATACATACATACATACATACATCACCTCCACCTACAAACTTGAGTCAGCACTTAACAACTCCCATAATCAACCACTACGCCCCACATGGATCTGAAACCCCCATTTCCTAGAAGCACAGCACTGGACAAAACACATCCCTAGCCCTCATAAAAATGCTTCAAAAAAGATGCCCTTAATGAACGTATGAACTCTGAAAGCCAGAATAAAGAAAAAAAAAAGCAGCTGATTTTCATAGTTTATTTTTACTAGCATTAAGCCAATTCCAGGTCTTTTGGATGCATGTGATCAGCAATACTGAACAATGACAGAAAAATAAAAGGGAAGATCAGTACCAGGACATTGACTGCTATGCAAATCATGATCTGATGCAATGAGATTTATCCGGGGACAGCAGCCTACCCAGTCATTGGTTCAACTGCAGAGACAAGGCTTCCCAAGGGAGAACTGCGGCTGTAAGGCAGCACAATACTGCAACTGTGTATTGCAGGGCTGATCACATACAGAGAAGGAATATAAATGATTTCTTGCACTTCCCAAAGCTCCTGACTGCTGAACAAGGCTGATACTTGAGCACAGGGCCCAAAGGCTTTTGAGCGATTCACACTTATGGGAACCTGGTCTAGGACAGGTTATTTTAAAATAAAAACAGAGAAGTATCAGAGAGAATAAGTATTTGAAGGGGAAAAGGAGAGGAGTAAACCTTTCTTTACTTGCAATTGTTTTTATTGTGAAGCAATTATCAGCATTGTGCTAACTACTGCCATGTGCAGATCCTGAGATGCAGCACATTCTGCAGCAGTACTCTTTAATCATGAGGATGAGCATGGTAAGTTTGTCACCACTGGCTATTTTCTGTTTTCTCTAAAACAGCTACGGAGCTCTTTTGTGAACCAGAAAGCTATCTGAAGCAGAAAGTACCTTCTGCTTTCCTTTTCTAACTTTTCAGGAACAGTTAATGAAAAGTTTGGGTCAGAGCTTAAAAATATGATGAAGCTTTGAGGTAAGCTATCAAAGAAGAGAGTTTGCAAGAGAACGAGAGCAGTATTCTTCTATTTTGCCAAGTAGTACAGTACACAATTCTATCCCTGAACCAAAATACTGTGTTACACTAATTCAAGCTTTGCCCCTTTACATGAGTGTCCTACACATACCTCCTGCCCACCACCTTAACTGCCAACAACTGAGTTTCTTCATTATTTCTTCTAATGTCCAGAGGGCTGTTGGATAGGAAAGAGAATTATAATGTAGAAAAATAGGCCACTGATACTTAAGTCTTAAATCAATATTAGAACAGGAAGTTTCAGTCTGGTATATAGGTCAGCAAACTATTTGAAGCACAAACATTGGGCAATTTGATTCTTGAAGAGGGCTGGCTCAGAGCCCTCTGGTGCTCTCAAAAAACTGCAGCATACAGCTGCTCTGGGCAGCCAGGCTGTCCCCACGTATCACTTTAGAGGCCATTTTACTGTTCCAAGACCATGGAAGGGTAGAATGGGTCTGGTTTCGTGGGAAGCTAAGCTTTGAACTGCACTCAGAAATAAGAGGTAAGTCATTGTTCCTGGTCTGTGACAAATCCACATGCACAGTAAGATTGGAGAACATGTTCCAAGCAGTTCTTAAAACACACCAAACTGGGAAACAGACTCATGCTTACAAAAGCAATCTAAAACTAGAATTATAAAGTCTTCAATGTGACAGCCTCTCTGGTCAGGGGCAGGAGTGTCTGTGGAACAAAACTCCAACATTTCTAGACATCTGCAAAACTTAGCTCAAAACTATGCAAACCATGGTAATTCTTCTGAATATGTGGTAGGACACCTGATATTATTGAGTGCTCAGGCTCCTTAGTGAACTGCAGCCCATTCTAAAGCACAACGAAATCAAAGGGAGGCATTTATAAGACTCTGAATGGGTATTGAGTCATGTCCTATGTGAGCTGACTTCAGCAGTGCAACTGCATAATGCCATTCACTAAGTCACTGAAAAACCCTACACGCTCATGCCTTTGGAAAAAGTCAAATGACTTTGCCTTTACTTTTACAAGGAGAATACACAAGTAACATTTTGAAAGGGTATAAGCAACTTAGAAATCCGAAGTGCTTTGTTTTACAAGTCTGATTACTATATACTTGCTTTCAGCAACTGGGATTTGAGTTCTTGTATTAGTGTTGTATTGAAAATTTTAACTCAGGTCCTACAGACAAATTTAGAGACTTAAAAATGTAAATTTTACCTTCGTTGCCATACACACTAAAAATACAAGAGACACGACAATGATCAGACTTCCACTGCCTGCAGCACCTAACAGAATGCTCTCTAGAAAGCAATACATTCTATCTCCATCCTGTAAGAACAATATCTGAGATTATATTTAGTGTAACTTGTTGCAGATGTGAAGAACTATTTAGTAGGTTTATTCCAATACAGAACTGTGATTGAAAATTATGTTCTTGCAGTGTGCAATGCTACTCACAATGGTACATGGTTTTCTCTTTACCACCCCCCATATATTGATCAAAAATAGAAAATACTGTCTTGAGAGCCTAACTCAGCACACAGGACACATCTGGACTTAAAACAGCTCAAAGAGCATAGTACGTAGTGCAATATCAACATCAGAGTCTTCAAACATGACTGACAGCTTGGTATAACAATTGACAGTAACATTTATTTCCTGCTTCCTTTCCCAGGAGATACTGTGTGATTCAGGTTTGAGTTTGCTGTAGCCTGTTTATAACAGGTATATTCCAAATGATCATGGAAGGAAGTCCAGCCAGGAATGCTTGACTTGAATGGACTAATTCAGGGACAGTTCTGATTTGTTTGCTTGATTAGGACTGAATTCCATCTATGAAGTACACCTTCATTCATCAAACTAAGCAAATACTTACCTTCAACACATAATGCAGTCCCCCCACAGGCTACTTGAAGCCAGGTGTGCATTTAAGCAGCTGACTAGATGAGGCCTTTGTGTCTAAGGATGCCAAGTACTTTGGAAAAAAATAATCTATTTACAGTTATTGCCTCCTCTGCAGTACAAGGTATCAAGCTATATATATACCATGGACCTTAGATGTTACTCTGAAAAATTCACAGAATCACAGAATTTCTAGGTTGGAAGAGACCTCCAGGATTATTGTGTCCAACCTCTGACCTAACACTAACAAGTCCTCCACTAAACCATATCACTAAGCTCTACATCTAAACATCTTTTAAAGACCTCCAGGGATGGTGACTCCACCACTTACCTGGGCAGCCTGTTCCAGTGCCTCACAACCCTTTCAGTAAAGAAGTTCTTCCTAACATCCAACCTAAAACTCCCCTGGCGCAACTTTAGCCCATTTCCCCTTGTCCTGTCACCAGGCACGTGGGAGAACAGATCAACCCCCACCTCTCTACAGCCTCCTTTAAGGTATCTGTAGAGAGCAATAAGGTCGCCCCTGAGCCTCCTCTTCTCCAGGCTGAACAAGCCCAGCTCCCTCAGCCGCTCCTCGTAGGACTTGTTCTCCAGACCTTCCATGAAATTCCTTCCATGAAATTCCTTCTCCATTCCTTCCATGAAATACTTTATTATGTACAATTTCATAATCACAGAATTAAATTCAAATCACTTAGTCATGTATTAGTCATGTCATTAGTCATTAGGCCTATTGACCCCTCTAAAGAGTTAAAGAGTCCTAATGACATAATTTATAAGTTCATTCAGCGACTCACTTCATGAATTATGTTGGATGCAGCATTTTGAAAAAAACACAGGAAAACATTTGTGTGCGATCTTCATTGATAATCAGGACTACCAGGTTAAGAATATCTGAAGTTACAGCATTGAGCCACTTCTCTTCAATATCCTTATGTTGCAAATCACTGTGGACTCAGTCAAGGCACATCACAATAGCACTGCCAGGACTTCACGAAGAAATGCAATAGAAATGTGACCAAGGAAAATGGAAATATGTGGAAGCACGCATGTGGATTTCAAATTGAGGAACATGGAGAGCTGACACATACTTGGGAGAGGGATGTACAATCTGGAGAAAACCTCCAAAATAGTTCTTCAGATCATTCAGGAAGAAAGCAAGAATGGTAAAACAATCACATATGGTGCTGTTCACAAAGAAAACAGGAAATACAGTCCACTAGGGAAAAATATAGGAGACTACTAAAACAGACAGCCTGTTGGGAATGCAAATAAGAATTTAAAGGAGATGAGAAAAGGATTCCAAATTCACCCACTTCAGCTCCTACAAACCAGCTACAGTGAAAGCAAACAACAGATCTAATAAAATCCTCTTTGCTTATTCTACACTCAAATGGTACAGGGACAGTTAAACAGATGTCCAGCAAATTATATATACATATCAATAAGAAGATCATGTAGAGGCAAGTTACAGGGGCACTGTCTTCATAAAACATCACAGAAGCTGAAGGCAACAATTAAGCATTTGTGCTCACACAGTTGGCTGGATTAGTGCTTGGACACATTTTACATATTGAATAAACTGCAATGCAAGCTAGGAAACCATTTATGGAAGAATACAACTAGAGACATACACAAGAGGGCATGACCTATGATATGGCACTTTGGTCAATTTTTAGAATTGCTTGCATCCAGACAGGCTTTGACTTCAAGTGCCTGTCCTAGCAAACACACACAGATAAGTAGGAAGTGAAGTTCATGGAAATGTGAAAACAGGAAACTAATGCTTCTTTGGCATTTTTGAACGTATACTGTATACTTTGAATGAATAATATCTATGTACTTTTTTTTTTTTTTTTTAGAAGCTTTGGGCATCATCTTTCCAATGTTTCAGCACAGAAGAAAGAAATGATTACTTAATATGTCATAAAGAAAGCAAAATGAACAATTAAGGGAAGAGCATGGTGAATATAGTATAAAGACTAAGAACATACAGTGTTAAATAAAAGTGAAAAGTGGTAATGTGTCACTGGACAAAAACAAAAAGAAAACGTTACTCACAGGGGCAGCAATAGCACTAAGGAGAAATCTCAAGTACTTTTTGCTATTATACTTAACAGCTAGGAGAAATGAGATCCTGCAAACCAAGTTCAGGAATACGTACATAAAAGTATGAAATATTAAAGGAAATTATTCCAGTACCATATAAATATAGCAGGCTTATCTGGAGCATAAAGGCAGCTCTTGTTAGGCTGTGACACAGATGTTTGAGACAAGATGATCAAATTTCTGACACTCCAAAGCACAAGACTGAGTATCACCAGTTAACTTCTAATTAGCCACCGTACAAATTTGGTTGCAAACTCCATATACTGACCTCATGAGAAGGTAATGACTGCAGCTAAAAAGAAGGAACCGGGGTCTTGCAAATAAAGACTTCAGCAAACATCTTCGCATTTAAGTTTTCTGAAAACTTCCTCAACTGGGGCAAGTCACAGTAAGTCCTCAAGAAGCTTTCTTCTTCAAAGGAAAGATTATTGTATTTTTATCATTCAGTCACAGATTCTGTTTCTTATTTAGGTTGCCAATCTACTAGCAGAAAGAAGAATTTCTCATATGATTCTGAGGCAGTGTCCAAACAAGAAGTACAACACTGAAATTTGAGAAAAATGCTCAAGTGACTTTTAGCAGAGATCAGCAGCTAGAGAACAGCATCCAGTCAGAACGCTGACCCTCACGGTATTTTTATTTTGTTCAGGTTTTCTAAACTTACTTCCATCTCAGGGCTGTTACAGCTTCTGCTCTGGACAGTCAGAATATTCACGGTTTCTTCTTTATTTGAATCTCTCACATTGCCAGCAACCTTTGATCCCCTTCCTCCATCTAATTCTGCTATTATAATTTCATAGCTTTTGCCAGGAGCCTTAAGGAGATCTCCAGTACAATCCAGAGACTAAATTACATCCAGCTACCCCTGCCCCAAACCCACACGCTTAGTGAAATGAAAGCAAGAAGTTGCGATCTGAAAGAGATCCTGGTGAACAAGCTGTACCCAGGGACACTGTACTGGCAGGAAACTGACTGGGAGAGACACTGGGAGAGGAAATGACAGCCTTTGCTGCAGAGGAAGATAATGAACCTTATCAATCTGGCATTCAGCAAAAAAAAAAAAAAAAAAACTCCTTTCCAATCCAGAATCTGAAAGTATAATCAGACATATGAAAATGACTTACCAGACAAAGAATCCGTCAAAGATATAGAACCCCTTAGATGTCTACACTATCAGCAGCAGAACAATTTTTCCAGCCTTAACTGTAGCTGTTTAGGGGAGAACAAAGTACAGAAGCAAACAAAAAAGCACATCACAAGGATAGAATAACAAAATACTCTCCCTTACAATAGAAAGCAGGATACCAAACATTTTATTGTAATTACTGTTTTAATGCAGAGCTCTCTGCTGAGACAAAGCTGAAGGTTGATATGAATTCAGTATCACCTGTTCATTTGCTTCTGAAACTGCACTATGGTACAACATTTAAGAACACGCCCAATCTAACAGCTTGGAATCCAAGCCACAGTGAGCTCACTGTCTTTATAAGTGCAAACATTTTATTCTCCTTTGTGACCAAGAGCTAGAATGTTACAGCAAGAGTGCAATCACAGAGTTTAATTCTCTCCATGCTGGGTTGCCCCATGATTTCATAGGCTGAGATTGAATGACAGCAGAAGGAATTACGCCTTTTGACAAAAGCATAGGGAACAGGCTAACAGCTGAGAGGGTTCTGCTACAGGGGCATGAGCCTGAAGCCACCCAAATGATAACTGAAAAAGCACAAAGCACCTAACTGAGCTCATTGCAGATATTAATAACATATGCACTTTGAATATGTAAGAAATGAGATTTCATGCAGCTGCCAATCCACGATAGGCCTCTTCATGACTTAATTTCCACCCTGAACACCTGTAATTAAACGTTCACTTGTTCAATGCCTTGCAAGATAAGTTATGAACCACACAAATTCATTTTCATTAGCTTGTTCTTCATTTTATATTGCAGTCCCTCAACCCTGTTCCCTCCAAAAATATATAAAAATACCAAACCGTTACTCATATTCATCAGTTTATGAAACCGTATACGCATGAAAAGAATGAAAAGAGATGTCAGTACCATCACAGGTACTGACCTGGCTATACTGTGGACAAGAGGGTATAAGGTCCCAAATCAGTGTTACAGCCACTAGCACAAGAAACTGCCATTCTGACAGACCCATGGGCTTTAATGAGACTAAGGACTTTAATGGGACTAATGGGACTTTAATAAGAGCTCAAATTGTACCACTGAAGCTTTTGTTCCAGATTGGGCATCTGATATTTAAGTTATGGATGCTGTGCTTGTCATGTGGTTTCAGAAAGCTCAGAAGAGGGATTATCAAGGCATTTCTTCTCTTTCTGCCCTTTTTCAATCCTGATTTCTAAGGATGTGCCAGTTTCTAATTAGTATAAAGCAGAAACAGCCTCTAAGTGCTCTGATTTACCATACATTTACTTGGGAAGCCTCCCCTATTCCTTCCCAATCAGACTGGGATCTCTGCAGCCTTAAGGTTGGACTTAAGTTCTGATCTTGGAAACTCAGATCCCTCCCTCATACACAAATCAGAGTACAAGTACAGCTTGTTACATAAAAGCTTACTGTCAAATGCAAAATATAATCTAGACAAACAACAAAGTCACCACTTGTCTCCCTAAACATGCTAAATCTCATGTCCTCATGACAAAGAGCTATATCCTTCATTTCCTCTGCCAGGTGCAAAGCAGCAAATCATAGACAGAACATTTCCAATGTCAAAAGGGCAGATTTGCCCACGTGAACAATCTTGACCTGACAACCTTACACCACTTGATCTCATCTTGCTTACACGTATACTTTGCTATGCCTGACCTGGTCATATCACTCTGTTCCTAAGCACTATCAAACCAAGCTCAATATCAAGAGTCCTGTTCTGTGGCAGCAGAAGAGAGAAGAAATAACATGCAAGAGAAACTACAGCATATCTAATTTTAGTTCACCTCTATTTCTGATAAAATAACTTGAAAGGCAGAAAAAAACTACAGTCTTCTCCCATTAAAGCCCATGACAGTTTTCGCATCAACTTCAATAGGAGGACCTTATATTATGAAAAGCATACATCATTTAATTCAGACTAAATATGCTTAAGAGACATTGTTGTGAAGTGGGTTGTTTTCAACAGCGTCACAGATGTACACAGTGACTTATTCAATCTCCATAAATGGCTGGGTTGTAAGAAAAGAGAAAGAGCAGTACATCAACACTAGAAAAAGTGAAAGACGAAGAAGTAAATCCCTACAATTTACTGTGGTCAGTACTCACTGAGCAACTCCATTTAAGCCAGCTGCCTTTCCCTTAGAGGAATGAAAGCACAGCTGCAGAGACAATGCCTATACTTTTTGAACAGCCAATTATCTTTTCCAATCCCTGGTCCAAGAGACAAAGCTGTCATATCCATGTGCGAAAGAGGGATAAAGCCAGAAGCAATCCCCTTGCATAAGCTTATACGCCAACCCATGTAAGTTAGGAGACATCATGTGCACACAGCCTGCAAAGAATCTCAAAGACCTCTACTGGCAGCCAACGAGGCTGGAGCACATGGGATAGAAAACAAGTTGCACCACAACACCACTAAAGAGAAACACTGCTCTCAGTTTTGAAAGACAAAATTAATTTTTAGTACTAAACAGTTTTTTAGCTATAAGACCGGAAAATAATTAACTAAGCATAAACTCAAGTTAAGCTTGAGCATATTTTAAAGACTGGAGAAAGTTGAATATGGACCCCAAATTAAACAGGACAATGCTGGGACAGAAAGGAAAGGAATCCCAATCAACATGATAAACGTACTTTAAAATGCAAATACGAAACTAAGGTTTGCTACTGCCAGACACTGAAGTACCTGCATGAATTCACATACAAATCATCTTTTCATGCTGTTAACTCACCACTTTAAAAAGGGTAGGCACTGCACAAACAGACACTATGGCTGATAGGATAAAAGCCAGTAAGAACAAAACTTTAACACAATATATCTAAATTAAACAGCACTTAAATGGGAATCAGTGCCTCTACCATTTTATCCTTTATGCCTCTTACAGTCATTAATGTTAGCTACTTCTTGGACATGCTGTGCTGTGCAGCTACCAGAGGTTAGAAACTGGCTGGATAGCCGGGCCCAAAGACTCGTGGTAAATGTAGTCAAGTCCAGTTGGAGGCCAGTCACTAGTGGCGTCCCCCAGGGCTCGGTGCTGGGGCCGGTCCTCTTTAGTATCTTCATCGATGATCTGGACGAGGGCATCGAGTGCACCCTCAGTAAGTTCACAGATGACACCAAGTTAGGTGCGTGTGTCGATCTGCTTGAGGGTAGGAAAGCTCTGCAGGAGGATCTGGATAGGCTGCACCGATGGGCTGAGGTCAACTGCATGAAGTTCAACAAGGCCAAGTGCCGGGTCCTGCACTGGGGGCGCAATAACTCCAAGCAGAGCTACAGGCTGGGAGATGAGTGGTTGGAAAGCTGCCAGGCAGAGAAGGACCTGGGAGTGATGGTTGATAGTTGGTTGAATATGAGCCAGCAGTGTGCTCAGGTGGCCAAGAAGGCCAACGGCATCCTGGCTTGTATAAGAAACAGTGTGACCAGCAGGGCTAGGGAGGTGATCGTCCCCCTGTACTCAGCTCTGGTAAGGCCGCACCTCGAGTACTGTGTTCAGTTTTGGGCCCCTCGCTACAAGAAGGACATCAAGGTGCTTGAGCGGGTCCAGAGAAGGGCGATGAAGATGGTGAGGGGCCTGGAGAACAAGTCCTACGAGGAGCGGCTGAGGGAGCTGGGCTTGTTCAGCCTGGAGAAAAGGAGGCTCAGGGCTGACCTTATTGCTCTTTACAGATACCTTAAAGGAGGCTGTGATTCTGTGATACCAAGCATCTGTTTATAGTTAAGCAATGTCAGTAACTAGTAAACACAGGCAGTTTCTGATGAATGAATGAATAAAGCCTTCCCAAACTCCACATCAACCTAAAGAAACGTGACTATGTGGTATTTCACATCTCCAACCCCAGTTCAAGCACTGCATCAAATGTGCTCTGTATCATGTAAATTACTGGTTTAGCCTTGCTAATAGTTGTAAGGATTTACCCTAAAAATCACTAACAAACCTAGTTATTATTGTTTTCAAGAAATATGAGGGCCTGAATGAAAAATTTTGCAGGCAACTACAGTTGTATTTGTTATCCATCCCTAATTTACAGCAGCAGAAATGGAAGTCAGGCAAGGAGATGGAAGGCAAATAAACCACAACCAAATCCTTAGACCTCACCTTAGAAAACAGTGTGCAAGACAGAACAGCGAGAGAACTTGGAGGCAGTAGGCATGCTGTGACATAGAACCCCATGTTGTTGACCACAGTTCAGCATTCTCGGGGACAGTAAAAGTTCATTATTATTATTATTATTATTTTTTTTTTAAAGTCAGGACCTAACCATGGATTTATTTTTTATTTTTTCCCTTATTTTTGGCATGAAGCATAGCAAAATCCCACACAGTATACCATACTGTGCGTACATAATGCCATAATGTCTACAGACATAATACCATAATGTCTACTACTTACTTCTAAATCATGAACAAAACACTTAATTTAACTCTTTTTAAAAACACTAACAGAAATTAATAGCATGAATTTTGGATAAGGTATTTGGAATGACATAGCTGAAAATCCCTGAATTAAAAGAAACATACTCTCCTTCAACTTCACCTGCAAAGTCTTGGATCAAGATAAGGCAGGCAATCCTTTACTCCTTTTTGTAAGGAGAACTTGGGATGATCTTTATGGCATACGGAAATGTATTCACTAAATCCATTTCTTAGTTTAGATAATAAGAGGTTGGAGTACCTAGTTTTGGTTGGCAACATAAAAACCAGAAGTTCTTGATTTGCCTTAGACATCAAAGAGGAGTATTTCTTCAAGCTAACACTGTCCACTAAATAATACTGGTTTAAGAACAAGACTTGCAATTAACTTGCTCTTGAAGATTTTCAGACAAGGGAAAAAATGTAGACATTTAGGATTACGGCAGTATTGGAGGTCTATATAAATACACAAATGACTACAGTGAATGTTAAAGTGTATTTCAAAGCCAGATACAGTTAACAAAAATGGAAAAAAAATCCCTTAGACAACTAAAAGAATTAAAAAATTCAAGACCAGAGACAACTGGCATTCTACCTGTCATAATATCACACACGTCTTTATCTCAACTCTGGTTAGGAAAAAAAAAAAAGGCAAAAGCTTGATATGGTTATAATAGTCATCAATACTGTTACATGTATATGCAGAATAAGCATTCTGGTCTTTTAATTCTTATGCTATCCATCATAATTCAGGCAATAATATTAGAAGACTAGAAAAGTGTCTATATTTTTTAGTAGAATACTAAGCTAGGAGGTAAGCTTTTTAATTTTAGTTCTAAGGTTGCCTAATTCATTCACAATGAAGCTCTACATTTATTATGAAAAATAAGTATTTACTTAGGAATGACAGCAACGGAACACAGGCTAAAGACAACATGACTTGCATTACAAAGTCATCCCATAAAATTTTGATTTCTCCTATAAAAATACTTAGTTGAGACGTCAGAGAAAATATATTTCCCATAGTCTTGATCCCTTAAAACGTATTCATTTCATCTCATGCCCACGGGAAAATCTGTTCTTGACAGCAAAAAGCAAGGTAGCCATTTTGTGTTATGCCAAAACATGGAGAAAATCTGAAAAACCAGTATCACTGTACAGTACTATTTCCCAACAGTACAATGACAGCAAACAGCTTGTGCCCACTGCCATCTAAGAAACACACAAGACAAGTTTTAAGGGTGTAGAAAATCTGAAATGCCTTGAGTTGAGGGAAATGCAAGGTAATGACATAATGAATCTAGAAGACTAAACAGTTTGATTCCCCCTGTAAAATTTCAGTATTTTAAGAATCTTTGTGGGGTTTAAAAACAAGTTCTCCTGAAAAGAGAACGAATTATTCTCTGAAATTAGCACGTCAGCTGGTTACGGCTTCCATTTTCTTAGGAGCTATTGACACAACAGTCACCTGTAGCTCATGTAAAGCTACTACAGGTCTGAGACTTATAGTCTCCAGGACAATTTTGTTAATGGAGATTAAAGGAAAAACAACCCAAAAAGTCCCCCAAAACCACAAGACAAACTCAACTTTGAAAGCATAGAGCATGCAGATTTCCAATGACATCTTATTCCTCAACAAAACTGTTATCAGTTTTGGACGTGTTTATATTAAGTCACCGTTTTACAGTGGAAGAAAATCGAAGCGTTAAAGATTTTTTTCACTTTTAAATCATATGGAAGGGGCTGCTCTGCCTTTGCTATCAAAAATGGAGCACTTGGTAATAAAAAGGCAATCCCTCCTCACTCAGGAGGGTCTGTCATTCTGATACATCTAATCAAATTAAAGATATAAATAAAATAATCCAATTCAAAGAGATATACCAGAACTTCTAGATAAACTCTTTAATGCGAAAAGCAGAGACTCCTGAATACAGATTGTTTCACTGAAAACAGTTTTGTCTTCTTTTGCTCCATAAAAATGACTTTTTAAAATTGCACCTGCACCCTTCACTACTGTTCTGCTTATTTCTCCTGTGACTATGTTAAGTAGAGCTGAAGATTGCATCTCCTCACACCACACCATTGGCTGGCCTAACTGGACATGTTACCACTTAGCATCGCTCTAGCAAATTGCCACAGAATAAACAATTTTCAGTTTGCTTTGAACTTCTAGATTGACCACATACAAAACAATTATATGCAATTTTAACACAGGATTGTGTTTCTCCCCTGAAGACAAGGTTGTCAATACTTAATGTTGTCCAGATGCTAAATTAAAATTCTCCATTATAAAGTTAGGTTGCTGCTGCTAAGAGCAAAATACTGTTACTACCTTGTCAGTATTTAACATGAAAACTTACTGATAAGCTTTAAATGTTCTCGCCATTAAGATATTCCATCAACGGAACTGAACTCTGAAACTTTGTTTACTGTGAATCACACTAATTATACCTTACATTTTTAAAGCACTGAACAGATCTCTAAAACATGCCTGGGTAGAAAGTTAGCTTTATCATTAAAGCTGAAACGAGGAATATGAAAACTGTTATGAACTCTTGTTGAACTGCATATAAAAATCTCAAGCTGTGAAGACCAGGAATTGCATTCCACAAACAGATAACATGAGAACTCAGAAATTGCCAATTTGCAAAATCCAATTGTAACGATTTGCTTGTCTCTTCTACAAGCATTTCCAACAGAGGACTTAATTTAGCTACACTGACAGGTCCTCTAAATTTAGGTTTTAGACCGATTATTCTATCATAAACCTCTGAACTTGGGATTGTCTGCATGTTAATGAATTGAAAGGAATGATATTTTTATTATCAAAAAAACTCTAATCTATTTTCCCAGTGCATTGTTAATTTTTTTTTCTTATTCCAGTTTTGAACCGAACATTAATAACAGCTCTAAGTTTCTTAATCTAAAATACATTCAAGAGTAAAATTACTTCAAAACTGTTGAAGCTAGACAATCTAAGAAGTCCATCTACCTCTAGCTCATCTTGCATATCATTCAGTTACATACTGTAAAGTCCATAGGGAAAAAAAATACATGAAAATAACTTGGAAGGGCCATTAGCCATGAAAGTGCTGTTTATCTTCATGTAGTACCATTTTGTCTCAGAACATAAGTCAGCATACCCATGATACTGGCCCACGTGAAAATGCACCATCTATGAGGAAAGCGTGCCTTGAATGAGCAATAGTACCAATTAAACCTGTACCAGCCTGTTCCAGGGAAAAGGCTTCATTGTAATTCTTCAGCATAGCGTAAATTTCATATATTTCATTTCCCAAAACTGTTTCTAATTTATTTTTCTCTTTTGGGGGAAGAGCAAAAAAGACACCAAAAATGTCTGATATTTGTTAAATCAGAATATTTATAATTAATAATGGTCATAATGTAAAGACACTGTAGAAGGTATTTATTCTAATAGCCTTGGATGCTCAATCCTTGTAATTGTCCAGTCCGGTTTTGCTCCTTCTGTAAATTCCCTTTGGAACCTGGAAAAGGCAACATAGTAAGTGAAGAGTTATTAAAATTTACTTAATCCCTGAAGAGATAGTAACAGCAACAAGAAATCATGAAGAAATATTTTACTTCAATGTTATTTCTGTGAAAGCTCTTTAGACTTGGATGCTTATGCCTCAAAATGAAAGATCAAAATTAATTCTTTAGCAAGAAACAAAGTGCACTAACTTCGGTGTTTTAGTTCAGGTCTCAGACAGGATCAAGCATCAACAGTAAAGACCCTGATATCAAAACAGCACTCAGCTTTCATACCAGTAACCAAGACTAT
This sequence comes from Aythya fuligula, assembly GCF_009819795.1. NCBI lineage: Eukaryota > Metazoa > Chordata > Aves > Anseriformes > Anatidae > Aythya > Aythya fuligula. The sequence continues at coordinate 529,322 of NC_045564.1, forward strand.
AGCTTTGTAGCAGCTCATCTCTAAATAAAGGGTTTTGATTTTGTAAGATGCAAACTGCTTTATAAAGCAAAATCATGTGCTAGGCATTCCACCTTAAAAAATCATTTTCACTGAATTATACTTTAAATACTAATAAAGTAATACATTTTCAGAAACACATCAGAGATCCGGCTAGTAATAGTACTGAACCTAAGAGTAAATTCCACAGTTGACAGGAAAATGAGGACATTCAGCCCCTATTTTCAAAGAATCTCATATCTTCCTTTTGTAGTCATTAATGCCTTCTTCCCTGAGCATGTCAATTTTGACTGCTTGTCATCTAATGGTAAGTCTGAGCTTCAAGCTGAGTATTCGCAATCCCAAGTAACATGCATGTTGTGAACAAGAGTGCTCTAACATCATTGCTTTACTATTATATGTCAATCCACTCCTCAAAACTGTCTTCTCCAGACATCCTAATACTTATTACTAGGCTTCCAAAGCTTGAGGTATCTTTGCTAGTTTAAGTTTAGGTCAGCATAGTAGATAGAAGTATTATCTACCTGCAACGACTGCTCTGCTGGGAATTAGGAACAGATACTTTAGGCCTTAAAGTCAGGATCTTGAGGTAAGCAGTAACCTCAGAAGCCTCCAATTGCACAGAAGATGCTGAAATTGGGTAATGGATGAATCCAGGAAAATCCATCCAGGCAAAAATTGCCGGTAGCCTCAGAGCATTTCCTTTGTTTTTGAGCTTCTCATTGTCTAGACCCCCACAGCCTCTCCATTTCAAACATGGGTGTAGAGGTAACTGATTATACTGCATTTCTCACATAAAAATCCTCACTTTTTCCAACTTCTGAGAATTATTTTCAGTACATTTCACAAACTGTGCAGATATTTCCACATTTATTTGCCATTAGTACACTAGCAGAGGCATTTATAATGATTCCTATGAATCACAGAATCACAGAATTTTCTAGGTTGGAAGAGACCTCAAGATCATCAAGTCCAACCTCTGACCTAACACTAACAGTCCCCACTAAACCATTTCCCTAAGCTCTACATCTAAACGTCTTTTGAAGACTTCCAGGGATGGTGACTCCACCACTTCCCTGGGCAGCCTGTTCCAGTGCCTCACAACCCTTTCAGTAAAGAAGTTCTTCCTAACATCTAACCTAAAACTCCCCTGGCTCAACTTAAGCCCATTCCCCCTCGTCCTGTCACCAGGCACGTGGGAGAACAGACCAACCCCCACCTCGTTACAGCCTCCCTTGAGGTACCTGTAGAGAGCGATAAGGTCGCCCCTGAGCCTCCTCTTCTCCAGACTGAACAAGCCCAGCTCCCTCAGCCGCTCCTCGTAGGACTTGTTCTCCAGGCCCCTCACCAGCTTCGTCACCCTTCTCTGAACCCGCTCAAGCATCTCCATGTCCTTCTTGTAGCGAGGGGCCCAAAACTGAACACAGTACTCGAGGTGCGGCCTCACCAGAGCCGAGTACAGGGGGACAATCACCTCCCTAGCCCTGCTGGTCACACCGTTCCTGATACAAGCCAGGATGCCGTTGGCCTTCTTGGCCACCTGAGCACACTGCTGGCTCATATTCAGCCGACTATCCACCATCACTCCCAGGTCCTTCTCTGCCTGGCAGCTCTCCAACCATTCCTCTCCCAGTCTGTAGCTCTGTCTCCCAGTCTGTAGCTCTGTGGATGAAAATACATCCACACGACTAACATGAGCTTTAAGGGCTTAGATCAGAGTGGCATTAATTACCTGAACACCAAGTGATGCTTGTTTTGCTCTTTCTGCAGAAAGCATTTGGCTTAGTAATTTCCTGTTTACAGGATACTTACTTCAGCTAACTGCTGACTTCTGTGCAGGGAATAAGTCAACAGCACTTGACTTATTAGCACTTGACTGCACTGCTGTTACTTGTGCTACGAGAAATGGGAACCAAGGACTTGCATTGGCCTCTTTCCTGAAAGCTGCAGGAGCAGCACAGGAAAGGATCAGAAGACTCACACAGTGCTACAGATATTGCTCCTCCTGAACGAGTTTCCATTAATCTCAACTCAGAAGCAAGACAATAACATAATGACTATAAATGGTATTTTAAAAGTTTGGCCCTACAATAGAGACTGGAAAGCAGGATGAGAACTAGCTTCATTTAGAAACGAGGCAATCTAAAACATACCAAGTTCTGCAGTGGCACAGCGTGAATGTTTTCAGTTGCCAAACTAGTTTCCATACAATTAGCCCATGTACATATAAGGGGCAAGGAGACTTACTCATAGTTCGCTGTTAAAAGATGCCTTTTTTCTTTTGTGCTTTCATCTCCAAACACAATTTGGAAAACTTTGGTTTCACCTGGTACTTCATCAGGTAGGTTAGCTCCATTCAGATACCAGAAACGCATCAGGATACTAACAAACTTTCTGCCTGTTGGAAATAAAGCATAACATAGATGTCAGTTTGGTCAAATAGAAATATTTGTTGTGTAGCATATATTCTACTGAGGCTGAGGAAGGGTAACTGACTTCAGCCAAAAAGAATGTATAATAAAATAATAAACAATAAAGCCATTTATAACCATATTCCTGCTGTTTAGCAATAATAAAAATAAACTCAGTAGAAATATGTAATTTATGAGCTTTGCCTGAGAATGTAAACAATAAAACTGTATAAAAAAACAGGTTATCATGATGTCCAAAGCCAATGATTGATACTACAAGAGTGAGTAAAGGAACTGATACTTAGGAGCAAACTGGAAAAAAAAATCTCTATATCCAAAAGCAGGAAAAAAAAGCTCACTAGCTTTGAGAATTTGAAACGTTTATTGGAAGACCCATGGGTAGACTTTGAACCACCTCAACTGTGCCTGACAGAACTGAACATGTAATACTGGCATGTAAACAAGAGAAACTTGTTTGAATTCATCACTTTAAATAAAGAAAATCAATGCCCTATAAGCATATTCCACAAAAGCAGAATAGATATGAAGAGAGAAAAAAATATTTGTCCAGACTTCATTATTATTCCTGGAAGATATATCTTCACTGCTGAAGCAAACAGCTTTCTGTATATAGTAATTTTATAGTAATTTGTCTGAGTGGTTTCAGATTACGAAATAAAAATTAAACTTGAAATTAGCTAAGAAGAATGAGCAAAACCTACAGAAGTCAAAACAGTACCTCAGTAACAAATAGTAAATTACTAACAACAAGTTTAAAAGGAAATCAGAAAACTATATATACAGATGAACTATAAACAGAAGAACAAGGAATGAGAAGGATCCAAAAACACCCCTGTAGAGAATGCCTGCTGTGAGCAAAACCAGGAAAAAGACTGCCCATTGCTGAGATTCCTTGTAAGGGGGTGTCGAGAGGCAGGAGACCTTTTCTCCATTAACACCAGTGACAGGACCCGTGGGAACGGGGTTAAGCTGAGGCAGGGGAAATTTAGGCTGGACGTCAGGAGGGGGTTCTTCACAGAGAGGGTGGTTGCACACTGGAACAGGCTCCCCAGGGAAGTGGTCACTGCACCGAGCCTGTCTGAATTTAAGAGGTTGGACTGTGCACTTAGTCACACGGTCTGAACTTTTGGGTAGACCTGTGCGGTGTCAAGAGTTGGACTTGATGATCCTTAAGGGTCCCTTCCAACTCAGGATATTCTATGATTCTACGATTCTATGAGATGTTTTAGAATTCTAAACGTACCATCATCGTTGTAGTAAATGCGAATATCTCCTTCTGTCGTGTACATAATTGCATCAATGTCAGCTGCTAAAGCATCCCTGTGGTTGTCAGAGAGTAAGGAAATCTTTTCCTTCAGCACGTTAAGTACCTAAATTCAGAAAAACTCAATTTTTCCACTAAGAAATTGAAGTAGCAACCTTATCTATTACAGTTAATAAAATGAAACCTATTGCTATAGCATTTGTATAACATTGTATAACATACAACATGGGTAGTGAAAAAGCACCAGACTCTCCCAAGCCCTAATTAACAATATTAAACAAGATTCATTTAATACTCAAACCAATGAGAATATTTTAAAAATGATTAGAAAAGATACTGTCAAAACAGAAGTTTCAAAGCAACGCATATAAACCCAGAAAATACCAGTTAAGTTTACTTCCACAATCATACTTACACTCTGCCTTCATACTGCTGACTTCTCTATATGGGATATTCTTAGCTTTTGATTCAATCATTTCTCAGTTCTCACAAATTTCTTTGTAAATCTGTTCCATTACCACTAAGTTTATCTTTGCCATTTCAGGATCCACATTCCCACTGGAAAATGTTTAGACATTTGCCAATCAGAAAAGACTGGAAAACCATTCCTCTAGGACTTAAGTTGCACATCACATTCACAGCCATAGTATTTAAGCACCCCAAGATCTACACAACTGTGCTAAGTAGAAAGGGTGTGGTGCACTACTTGAACAGAAGCATCACCAAGAAGGATGAAGCCATGCAGCACGTTTTTAACCTGTATTCAGTTTTTAATCCCAACTGGAATCGCCCCTTTGGAAAAATAGGCAAATCCAGAGGTCATGTGGAAGCAAGAGGCATCTTCACTAGAAGACATTGGCTCTAGTGCATGGTAGGTATAAATTCCACTGGACAAAGCAATGAAGTAGTGCTTCAGAGCTTCAGCCACTGCACACGTTATGAGTCTCTGGAGCAATATTACCCCTAATCACCTGAAGAATTTAAGACAAGCAGAGGAAGAGGAGATGCTCTTTCAAAACCATTATTTTATTATTATTACTCACATTTTATTCCTATCTCTGCTTAAAGAGGAGATTAGATTGTCCAGTGGGGATGTACTAGAACGGTAACAAAATTTTTGTTGCAAAGGCATGAGTGCCAATAGAACAGGCCAAGCTGACATCCATTAACAGGGCAGACTCCTTCTGAGGCATCTCCCCCACATGAATCTGATGCATCTGCTACTTCTGTCCACTGGGAAGGCCAAGAGAACTTCAGCAATTAAGAATTCACAAAGGGATAGAACGCAGACAACACTGTTATTTAACTAGCCAGGTCAGTCATGTCCCTGTGACCATGACTAATGACTGCGGCCTCCCAGCTGAGACCAAGAATTAGCTGTATGATATGCTTGGGGTGGGAATGTATTGGGGCAGCAAGGAAGAACACGAATTAGTTCCTTCATCTGAATTCTGGTGCACACACTGACAGTTTCAGCTATCTGCTTACACCAACAGGGGTATGCAAATCCACCTGCAATCCAGAATCCATCACCTTTCAAATCCCTTCTGGTACACCAGCAATCTTTTTGGCAATTGGTCCCTATGCTTAGTGGCAAGGACATTATTATTTTTTTCCTATACAGTAACTCAAAATTAATTTTCATGCCTTGAAATTAAACAAAAAGCTGCAAGACAATCACCTATTCAATGTTATGCTGTTTTTCCCCAATTAAACCAAACTGGCAATGCTTGTAAATACTGACAGGCTGAATACACATTGCTTCATAATGGAAAATATCAATTGGCAGAACTAGAGACGGGAAACACTTACCTCTGATGACACAAGTCCCTCTAGCAGATCAAGTTTACGCTGAGACAGCAGCTGTGAAACAACAGAAAATGCCTAAAAAAAAAAAAAAAAAAGAGAGAAATAAAACATGAATTTTAGATTAGCTTATTTTTTCTGACAAATCCATCAGTATAGGACAGGCTATCTAAATATTCCATGACTTAATATTTCATTACTTGCACAGTATGTCAACATTGATATGGGACCCCTCCAGCTTTTAAAAAAAGAAAAAGTTATTCTATTAGCTGATAAAAACATAAGGTTTCTTTTCCACCTTATTTAGAGCATGAAACTTTTTGCAGGCAAACGAATGCCTTAATAAAAAAAATGCAGTAACCTATGAATTGTTTTTATTCTTTCTTTCTGCTGGTAATTCAGACACTATGTCTTTCCCTGTAAATATTCTCCTCCGCAACCTGCACCTTTTCCCAGTGCAGTGTCAGTCAAAACAGAAGCTCATATCTAAAAAAAATAATATTTATAAATTTAGTCTAGTCCCTAAACCTTGGAGGAACGCAACATCCCTTTTTCATCAATTCTGCAGGTATAATTACATACAGAAACACCTCTGTGTGTGCAAATATTATGCTTGTTAAATGCTGATGGCATGTTTAAGGCCTTAAAATAAAAATAAACAAGAACATAGCAAAGTAAAACAGGTAGTTCACCACGCTGCAACTAATGTGTATTTTTTTTAAAGGTCTCAAGCATATTAACATTGTTCTCATCATCTGTTTATTTATTTATTTATTTATTTATTTATTTTTCAAATACAATAACTTAAATTTCACTGCTAGCAGTACTAGTTTTCCATGACTAGCTTTGAGAACTGAGGCATTTTGTTGACAGTGGTTGTTAGGTTCATAAGCCTGGAGAAGCAGATATATGAAACAATTCTACAACCACCTGAGCTTCATAATATTACAAGAAAAACAGCTAAAATGACATCTTAAAGTCCTTAAAACGTTAAGAAACGTTTTTCTTCATCCTGCTTCAGGGGATAGTAGCACACATGACTTTGGGATCTAGAGAAATAAAAATAAAACCTGCAAATTCCCCCTCAGATGAGGAGAAAACCCACGCCTCTAGCCACCCTGGCTTCCCCCAGCAGCGAGGGGCTTCAGGACAGAGGCAGAAAGCCGCCCATACCCAACAGGTGAGCTGCAAGGCCGTCGTTTTTTAGGCCTCTTCCACCGCCGGGCGCCCCCGCACAAGACGAGGGGGCTGCCGGCAGCCCACCCGCCCCCTCACCTGCTTGGCGCCCCGCGTGAACTCCTCGACGCTGAACTCGGGGTCGAAGTAGAGGCGGATGAGCAGGTAGTAACACCGGCTGCGCAGCCAGGCCAGCGGGCTGCTGATCCGCACCACCACCACTCGCCGTCGCGGCCCCTCGGCCTCTGGCCCACGCCCCTGCGTGCTGGCGAAGCGGGCGGCGGGCCCGAGCGGCCGGGGCCCCGCCGGGCGGCGGACCCAGCTCCAGGCCGGGACCGGGGCCGCGGCGGCGACCGGCGGGGCCCGGGCCGTCCCCGGAGCAGCGAACGCCCGCCCCAGCCAGCGCCCGGGCCCGGCGGCGCCGCGCAGCGCCATCATGGCGCCGGCTGTGCCCCGCCCGTCCCTCAGCGCGGCCGCTCCGTGCGCTCAGCGGGAAACGGAGGCGGCTCCGCCGGTTCCGCCGCCGTGCTGCGCTCCGGGCGGCCCTCGCTGGGGGAAGCGGCGGGCACCGGGCCGGCGGCGAGCATGGCGCGGCCGGGGCAGGAGGCGGTGGCGGTGCCCAGCCTGGGCGGCGTGGGCCGGGAGCGCTTCCTGCGGGACATCTACCCCCAGGTATGGCCCCGAGAGGGGCTCGGGTCAGGGCTCGGCTGTTTGCACGCGGCCTCCTCTTTCGCAGTTGCTGCGGGAAGCCTTGTTGGCTCTAGAGGGCTGCCTGTAGGCGGAGAGGCAAATTCCTTCTAAATTGCTGAAAAGCTCTGGCACGTGATTGGTGACTTTATTTAACAGCGGTTAAAAAAAAATGCTTTTTGTTCCTTTGTCACCATTGCTTCCTTTTTCTTTGAGATGCCAATTGAAAGTCTTTCTGTTAGGCTGCTGTTGTGTGTGTGTGTGTGTACATTTGATCAATCCTGCTTAACACAGGTGGAAAGAGCAGCTCTGACGACATTCACCACCAGTATAGCTCACAGCCTATACCATAAATTAATGGTCTCTTAGTTATTTTTTGCTTAGCTGAGGCTAGAATGACTGCACGTGTTCCTTAGCCTAGCTAGATTTGTCAATGGCCCTAGAATACAACAAATGTTAAAATTGCCTTTGCCTCTCCATGTTCTTCCTTATCATGCTATGGAAGAGGATGTAGTAAATAGGGAAGCCGTTCTGTGACTTCCTGCCTTTTGTTTCAACACTCAGCATTCCAGTCCACATTGTTCAGTCGCGAATAGTTGTGACTGTGATATTCAATCGAGTTGTTTGCATATATTTAGTTTTAAAATCATTTCTTTCCCTCCCCCCCCCCCCCCCCCCCACTGGATGCAATCACCATTCTTTGTTTCCTTTTTTTGTTTGTTGTTTTTTTCTTCCTTAGAGAAAGCCAGTAGTGCTGAAAGGAATGGAACTGGGCTCTTGCATAACCAAATGGACAGTAGATTACCTGAGCCAAGCCGAAGGATCTAAAGAAGTAAAGATTCATGTTTCTGCAGTACCACAGATGGATTTCCTCAGTAAGAACTTTGTTTATAGGTACTTCAGTCCAAAATCTTTTATATGTAAAGCCTTTTAACTTCCAGAGATACAGTGCATAGTTTCAAGCAGAGGGTGAGAACGTGAAGCTAGTTTGAGAAAACTTTCAATAGCATACCCAAATGTTGTCCTTGATTTCCCCCACCGTTCGTTCCACAAATATCTCAATGCCATGAATAAATACTGAATAAAAGAAGCTGACAAGCAGGACCTTGAAAATGATGACTTGGAGAAATGTTATGTAAAGAGATTTTGACAGAGCATTCCTGTAGGACATTTGTGCTTGGCATTAATATTAGACGATATGCTAGTCTGTTTTAATTGTATGGTGCCTTTTCAATGTTACTGAATAGCGTCAGTTTCTGATTCACTGTATATCTGAACCTCTTTGGATGCTGGCATATGACAGGCATGGTATTCCACTTCAGAGGGATGTTAGTAATTAAGTTAAGCTCCTTTCAAAGTTAGCCTTTGCAGTTCCCATTATGTTCAAGCTACTGGATACCATATCTTTCACCAGCTCTTTAATGTTGATAAAACTCACATAAACCCTTGATCTCCCTTGAAATTCCTCTTGCATAGCTGACGAAACTTGTCTTCAGAGTTCACGTAATCTCACTTGTTGTATTGTTCTTCCAGGGTAAATGCCTTTATTTTAGTTGCTTGTTATTTTTCTGAAGAGGAAAGATGATGTGTTCAGTTTCTTAAACTTCTAAGAAGGCAGAAGCATGTGCTGTACATGTAAGAAGCTACAAGTCCCTATGAGTGTTACCCATTGTTCAGGGGAAAAATACCATTTAATCATATTATATTCTGCTCACTGCACAATGAACTTTGGAATCTTTGAAATCAGGTTGTACCAAATAACTATTTCCTTTCCCCTGCTCTGTTTTGTTTCTTGTTGTATCTCTTACTGTGAGTTGATCAGCTGTGCTAGTTCGAGCAGTTTTGTAGACAGCCATGTGGAGGTGCTTTGATGGTGCTTTATTATAGCAGGTGTTAGTAATTAGTGACTTTAACCTAACTCACTACAAATTCAGGAAGCTTTGACCCTTTCCACAGTAAGCCCCCTATGTTTATATAGAGGGAGAAGTAGAATCAAAAGAAGAGCAATGCTGAAGACTTAGTGTGGGGTTCTATGACTTTAAAGTGATGCAAGTAAATGTAACTGCAGTCTATTTTGCTTTTGTGTTGGTTTTGGAACTTCTTCAGCTGTATTGTGATGTGGTACAGAAGCGTGTCTTTCTGTTTTAGCTTTGTGAGCAGGTTCACTATTAGCTCAAATAACTGCTAGTGGAGAACAGGTAGGAGATAAAATGACTAGGATAAATAGCAAGGGCAGTAGCAGCATGCATCACTTTAATCTGTTGTGGAGTTGTGCTCTCACTCTTTCTCAGTAAAACCGTAAATGGACGGGATATAATTGTTCAACTGAAGTCAGAGGGGTTTATTTTGTTGTTTGTTTTTTTTTCTTGTTGACTTTAAGTGTTGTTTTTTTTTTTTTTTTATTCAATTATTGTAAAAAAATTTAAAGTGTTTAGAGAATTGGTCTAAGTACTGTGAGATGCAGGTTGTATTCTGGTGGAAGGTGTAAGTAGAGGATCATGAGCAATTTTGCTTGAGGAGAGTCTTTCCTTAATCATAGGCAACTGGTGGTTGCTCTGAGACTTGACATTTATATGTAATGTAGTTGTTATTCAGTGGCACTTAACGTGAGATAGTAACTTCAGTGAACATAACATCGAATTCACAACACTCATAACAATTGTATCACTTTGTGTGTTTGGTTTACTACCCAGCTATCAACTAAGGACAGAATCTGTAGCCCTTATGAAAAATTGCTCTTATTTAAACATGTAATAGTAATGTTGATTTCAGAGCGATGAGCTATAATGTGTGGTGTGTTTTTTTTTAATATTCTGAAGTAACGTTTAATAAATTCTAAGAAATCTCTAAGGAAATCATAGAAAATACTAAAAGTCCTGTCTTCTCCCTAGATGAGGTAGCAAATATAGCTGTATAGATATGTTCAGAAAACAGGAATAAATTTCATAGCTCTACACGTGGCAATATTTATCTGCTCATAAATAAATTCATAGAAGAAAATGCATATGTATACATATGCATAAGTAAACACATATATCACCCACAGCTTTTTCCTCTACTTTTTGGCTCATATTCAGCCGACTATCCACCATCACTCCCAGGTCCTTCTCTGCCTGGCAGCTTTCCAACCATTCCTCTCCCAGCCTGTAGCTCTGCTTGGGGTTATTGCGCCCCAGGTGCAGGACCCGGCACTTGGCCTTGTTAAACTTCATGCAGTTGACCTCAGCCCATCGGTGCAGCCTATCCAGATCCTCCTGCAGAGCTTTCCTACCCTCAAGCAGATCGACACACGCACCTAACTTGGTGTCATCTGCGAACTTACTGAGGGTGCACTCGATGCCCTCGTCCAGATCATCGATGAAGATATTAAAGAGGACCGGCCCCAGCACCGAGCCCTGGGGGACGCCACTAGTGACTGGCCTCCAACTGGACTTGGCTCCATTCACCACGAGTCTTTGGGCCCGGCTATCCAGCCAGTTTCTAACCCAACGAAGCGTGCGCCAGTCCAAGCCAAGAGCAGCCAGTTTCTTGAGGAGAATGCTGTGGGAGACGGTGTCAAAAGCCTTGCTGAAGTCAAGGTAGACCACATCCACAGCCTTTCCCTCATCCACCCAGCGCGTCACTCTGTCATAGAAGGAGATCAGGTTCGTCAGGCATGACCTGCCTTTCATAAAGCCATGCTGACTGGGCCTGATCGCCTGCTTCCCCTTCAAGTGCTGCATGATGACTCTCAGGAGGATCTGCTCCATGAGCTTTCCTGGCACTGAGGTCAAACTGACAGGCCTGTAGTTTCCTGGGTCAGCCCTCCGGCCCTTCTTGTAGATGGGCGTCACGTTTGCTAGCCGCCAGTCGATTGGGACCTCCCCCGATAGCCAGGACTGTTGATAAATGATGGACAGCGGCTTGGCCAGCTCCTCTGCCAGTTCCCTCAGTACCCTTGGGTGGATCCCATCTGGCCCCATCGACTTGTGCACATCTAAGTGCCGTAGTAGGTCACCAACCAGTTCTTCATGGATAATGAGGGCCACATCCTGCTCCCCATCCCCTTCCACCAGCTCAGGGTTAGTTCATTTAAAAAAAAAAAAATCTTGAAGTTCAGCTTCTGTTTATATACCTAAAACCGTTTGGGACAGAGTGGCTTCCCTTTAGCCTAGTAGTTCTTTTGATACTGAAGTTTTCTACAGATTTGCAGAAATGCACTGCAAATGAGCAGTAAAATGACATACAAATGACATACTGTAAGAGAAATTGTCAAAGTATTTTTGGGCACGTCTCCATCCTTGGAGATAATGAAAAACCTAATTTGATGTTGAAATATTTCCAGAGATTCCTTCCAGGCTCAACAATTACATGATTCTGTTTGAATCTATAATATGGCAATTTACTAAAGCAGAAAGATTTGTAGCACAGGATTTCTGTTTTAGTCCTACCTTCAACATTCACTGCAAACACTTAATCACCATGTTAAATAAATAAAATTTTAAAAACTGTATTGCATCTTCTGTTAGAATAGATATGGTAGGAGAGCATTTTAAGCCTATGATTTAGACCATGTGTTGTTGCATTGATTCACTGTATGAATTTGAATACTTGTATTTCAGAACTCTGCCTTTTAATGAATTTGTACGAAGAGCAGCTGAAGTCAAACACAAGGAGTACTTTCTTTCTGAGGTAACTTCCTTAGTGTCATAGCTCCTTCTATTAGTTTTCCCAGTATATGGAGGAAAAAAGGAAAAGAATTTTAAGTCTTGTTGCGCTAAAGCACTTGATCTTAGATTTAACTGGTTTGTGTGGCTTGGAGCCAAGGGAAAAACTTGAGGGAAAGTAACTTCTCAGAAATTGTTTTGCATGTTTACAGTGCGATTGACTTAATGGTCCTGTTCCTGTTATCAAAAGCTGTTTACCTGAGAAAAAGTTCCAGTACAGATTAAGAAATCAAACCTTGCTTTAAAATAAGTGTATAATTTAGGCATTTTGTAATAAAAAGTCATGAAGATATTTTAGAGTTCGATTATATCTGCTATCGAATTGCAAATACAGATTTATTGTAACATAACTTTTGAGTAGCAAACTTGAGGCAATCTCTATACAGTGATGTTCAAAGTGTGGATTTTTTAGGTAACTAATTAGCAAGCAAACCTTTCTGAAACCAAGCATGCTTTTCACCTTGTATGGTAAATAGGATGCTGTAAGATTTGAAGCCAACTGACAGAGTGTTTCTGCATCAGCATTACGAGGAATTTAAGTTATCTGCATTTGCTTTGAATACATTAAAAGCAATGCTTATGCAGCTGACAAGTCTCCCACTTCTACCCAGTTAATAGATGTTTCCCATTTCTTGAGATGAACAGCAGGGAGCAGTAGAGTGAAGGCAGTATAACAAAATAGCTGAGTTTGTGAATGTTATCTATTTGTATCATATTTTAATAAAACCTCAAATTAGATTAATGAAAAAATGTAAATCTTTAAGTGCATTTGTAATTCATATTAAAACCAAAACAATTATTTCTGTATTATCTACAGGATGAAAAGTACTACTTGCGATCAGTAGGTGAAGATGCTAGGAAGGTGAGTTACTTGAGATTGCAGTTCTAATATTGTTAGGAATATTTTTAAAAGTCTGTTGTCATCTACTGTCTGTGTAGTACAGGCATAAAACTTATTTATTATCACTTGGGCTAGGAATCTGTCTGCATTTAGGTCAGAATATTTAAACCTAAGCATCCAAAAAGTTGCTGTTACAAGAGTTTAGCTGATTACCGAAGAGTACAGGCTACCTGTTCTATTCTCTAGCTGTTGTAAGCTAATATAAAAGGATTTCTGATAGTCACTTCTTTGGTGTGATTTCTAGCAGTGATGGTTGAAAGCAGCTCTCTGATTTTTATTAATACTGGTGACCAAGTCAGCACTGAAAGAATGAAAAGCATTATTATTTTCAGTTATTTGCTAATGCTGATGTTCTAGCCCTGTGTTCCCTATGATGGAAAGGTGCTAGTAAGGTGCTCTCCTATTTTAAGGGTGCACAGATAATGCTCTAAGTTTTGTCCTTTTTGATTTAGGATGTTGCAGATATCAGAAAGCAGTTTCCTGTTCTGGCAGATGATGTTCAGATTCCAGAGTATTTTGATAAGGAACAGTTCTTCTCTAGTGTATTCCGCATCAGCTCAGCAGGATTACAGCTATGGACCCATTATGATGTAGGTAATAATGTGATTAGCATAAAATTTTGCAGATGATGTTGAGGGATTGAGATACTAAGTTACAAGTTTCTGTTGACAAAGATCTGTTTCATGAAAAATGTCTCATTGGTAATTGTACGATGATTTGGGCAGTCTGTTACTTTGGTGTGGTAGGCTCCAAATAACAAACGTTTTCTAACATTATACAGTGCAATTCTGAATACCTATTTATAAGGAAAGTTTTTTTTGAGGAAAAATTCTTTTAATATTGGAAAAAAAAAATCCTAATATATTTTGCTGGTTTATATTAACTAAAGCATAGTAAGTTTGTTTTAAGATATAAAAACTTGATCCCTGTACAAGGAAAAAAGTAAAGCTTCGGAAAGTATTTTTTTTCCAAGCAGAGTATTTGTGAAGAATGCACAGCTAGGAGAAAAAGTAACTCTCATTCTTGAGGTTTTTTTTTTTTTATTTATTTTTATTAACTCTATGTGGAAACTCTTAGCTAATTCTAATGATGGTTTTAATGCCCTTTTTTATATTGACGCTGGTTTTAGATTATTAACAGACTATGTATTCATTCTTAATTTTTGGCTAACATCTTCTTTACTATGCTCATTTCAGGTAATGGATAACTTCTTAATCCAAGTAACAGGGAGAAAACGAGTTGTTTTGTATAGTCCTCAAGATGTACCATATTTATATTTATCAGGTATGTATACTGTGTACATCTCATTTGGACTTTGGTGATCATAGTTGGCTTTCCGGTTTAAAAGTGTTGCACTGCAGGAAAAAATCACCAACAACTTGACATAAAAAGTGATTTGGTCCCTTATTCTGATGCAGTTTGCTTTAGTCAAAGCTAAGAATTGTAGTGGGGCAAGCTAGGAAACTTGAAAATGAGCACTGAAGCTTTACCTGGTTCTGTCTTCTCCACCTAACTGGAGTTCAGTGCTCTGTCCAGATTTAAAATGACATTTTAAATGTCAGAGTAGATGTCTTTTAGTGTTAATAAGAGCGTGGTTATAGGAGAAACACAGACAACAGGAGAATATGCCTCTTCAGTAAATGAGGAGTGCCATCAGATTTGCCAGACTTTTAGAGGAGTTAAAGAACAATAACCCAATATTAAACTGTATTCAAGAACTGACATTTCCAGCAGTGCATAAATGCTTTGTTACTGTTTGGAAGAGTTGGACTGTCTATTCATTACTTCTGAAAACTTTCCTAGGTACTAAATCGGAGGTGCTGGATGTTGATAACCCAAACTTTGAGAAATACCCACTTTTTGTGAAAGCCAAGCGCTATGAGTGTTACCTAGAAGCAGGAGATGTGTTATTTATTCCAGGTATGTAACATAGTTCCTGACTGTGGTGTGTTTTTAAACAGCTTTATTTGCAACTTGTTATTTCTAGGGATGGCATTGCTAAAGCATTGTTGTGTCGTAAGTAGGAGCATCTAAGGATTTTGGCAAAACTTGTTTATTTTTTTTTCCAACTGTACTGATTAGCCTAACACAAGATAAATTACTTCTGTGATCTAAGTTTTCTAATAACAGAATTTCAGTCAAGTGCCATTTCTGTTCTTCCCTCACTTAGAAACTGTGAGGCATGTGACTTGTTAGTACCTTCCATCCATTTATAATCTCCTCTGAGGAATGGAAAGACTAATCATTTTTCTGCACAAACAAAATACAAATCTGCTAAATCTGCTTCCTGGGTTGAGATGACACCTCTGGTGATGAGGGGAAGGCATTTGAATCAATGCTATTGAGCTATTCCTACTTAAGATTTTAATTTGATATGTGTTTGTGGCAGGTACTTAATTCTATTCATTTTCATATTATCTGGGCAGTATAAACAGGCCAGTAAACAAGGTAGTAGCTTTCCATGAAGATTTTAAAATAGATTCTTAGAACTGAACTGGCTACTTAATTTTGAGCTTGCCATTTGTGTTTCTTTTCTTTGGAACAAATCTTGTTATTGCAGTTAAAGGTATATCTATTGTTCACAGACATCTTCTATGCAATACAGGTACTCGTTTATCTTTGCCAATAGGTGTGCTGGTCCAAACTTAGATGCACTCAGCACTCTAAAAACTAGTGGAGTACAGGGATTTTTAAGTTTAGAGAATTGTGCTAGGTTTGTTAGAGTTCTGGGATATTTAACACTGAAAAAAGGAGATCTTTAAGAAGTGATGTGGCTATTATGGAGATAATAGATGCAGCCCCAGTTGCTAATTTGACAAACTTCTTGGTTCGTTTCTCAGAATAAACTTCTGATGTCTTATTGCAGCTCTTGGTGTCTAAGCACAACATTCTGTCTTCTAGCTTAAAATTAAAACTAAATTTATCCTGGAACTATACTAGGTGAGGTAAAATATAAATGTCTTTGTATCTTTAACCACACCCATGATTCAAAGGAAAAGCCCCATGACTTTACTATCCAGAGATTAGTAACTTGCGTGGGTGACTTGAGTGACACCAGTAGTTTACATTAATGTTTGGACAATGTGTGCAAGGTCAGGGACTCTTTCTGTGAAAACAGATACGTGAATGCAGAATAGAGATCACAGAATCACAGAATTTCTAGGTTGGAAGAGACCTCAAGATCATCGAGTCCAACCTCTGACCTAACGCTAGCAGTCCCCACTAAACCATATCCCTAAGCTCTACATCTAAACGTCTTTTGAAGACTTCCAGGGATGGTGACTCCACCACTTTCCTGGCCAGCCTGTTCCAATGCCTCACAACCCTTTCAGTAAAGAAGACGGGTGAGGTGAGCAAGGAAGATGCCTTACTTTTGTCCTACACACTTACCACTTGTTTGGGTATTTCTTTACTTCAGTAATTATGTTTGCCTGAAATTGTGGATGGATGAAAATGTCTTGAAAATGTTCATTAATTTGGTACAATGTGATATACTAGTAGATTTATGAAAAAGTATCCATAAATAAAACAACACAGTAGTTGAGGAAAAGCCTCAACTGGATTTAGATTTGGTGATTCTGGCACTTGTCATGAGTCACAGACAAGTTCTAGATGCCAGTCTTCATTTTAGACATTTTCTTTCTGCAGCTTTGTGGTTCCACAATGTAATTTCTGAGGAATTTGGAGTGGCAGTGAATGTCTTCTGGAAGCACCTTCCTGCTGAGTGCTATGATAAGAGTGACACTTATGGAAATAAAGATCCCATGGTAGCCTCTAGAGCTATACAGATCTTAGACAGGGCCTTGAAAACACTTGAAGAACTACCTGAGGAATACAGGGATTTCTATGCTCGAAGAATGGTGTCACGGATCCAAGAAAAAGCCTATAGGAATGATTATGGATAAAATAACACATTGTAAGTTGCAAGCTCCTGTGAAAGCAGAGAACCATATGTTAATACAGAAACTGGCCATGTGTACACAAATAAACTTCCTGTAAGGCTAAAAACCAATGTTGATAAATTTTCTTATCAATAAAATTTAAAAAACATCTACCTTGTAGACTTTTTTTCTTGGTTTTCTTTTCCTCATGTGATGTGCACAATGTGCTTGACTGGGAGACGATCTCTTTTCTGTAATGAGGCATACGCCTGTAGTGCCTGCACTTCTAAATCTGCTTTTTTGAAGTTATTAAACTTTTCTGAATGAAAGTTTCAGCATCTGGATGGAGCTGACAGTGTATGCTTAGAAGTAATGATACACCTTCCTGAATGCTCTTGTTTACACTAAAGTTCTAGGAAAGCCACAGATTTCTGTGGAGGTTTAAGACAGCCACTGGTGGTAATGTAATGGTCGTGGTTTCTTTTTGAATAATGGCCTGGAGGTGTGGGGAGTTCCTGCTTGCTCTTGTGTTGGAAGAGAGGAGGGTGTGAGAGGGGGCATGGCAGGGGAAGATAAAGCTAATCCTTTGAAGTTGTTTGGAATTTTGTAGCAGCTTGAACACAAATGTGATAATATACCCCCTGCTAGCTGAATAAGGTATTGTGCAGGAAACCTTGTTTGCTGCAACCACAGTCACTGCCCCAGTGCACTCAGGCGGTGCTTCTGTTTCTGCAGCTGTAGAATACTAGCAAATAACATGCTCAGAAATCTATCAACCTTCAGCAGGAGAATCTGAAAGGAGGATCATAATACTGAAGTAGATGTAGAGTCTGTTGGGAGCAGTATCTGAGATGCATTATGTTAACATACGAAAGGAGGTTGCATTGCATCTTTTGTAGGTGGTTACCTTTTGACAGCCTGTGGTACTTACAGAAGCCTTGTAAAATGAAGATGGATATTTCACAAAAAAAAAAGGTTTTGCTTGTCCCTTTAAAATCTGTTACCATGCAGTTTGGGAAATGCAGTATTTACCTAAAATTTACATCAGTCTGCTACTTCCAGCAGGTTTTTTCTTTTTATCTTAAGAACTGTAGCTCTTAGATTAAAGAGGTATGTAGTGTTAATAAAGCACTGGAAGGAAAAAAAAAAAGCAAACAACATTTCCTGAGGAGCAGGGGCTTGCAACACTGCATATTTTTCATATAAACCTGTTCTTGGCAATGTAACACAGTAAAAATAGTGTGCTGCCCTGTGAATAGGCACCCAGCCATCGTAATGAATAGGCATGAATTGAACCAGCCAAGCGGTTCTGATGGACATCATTGCACATTCTGTGGTCAGAATTTAAATCTAGGATCACAAACAGGTCTCGAAACTTCTGTGGCTAAAGGATTGCTTGTGCATACTGCTGAGACAGAATCTCTGTGTCTGTTAGGCTGGAGAAGCCTCCTGGTTTTGTCAGGTTTGTAATGTTGAGGGCACTTTAAGAATTGTTCTGCAGAGATGCACGCAACATAGTTTTTGTGTGTTTGCTAGGAGTTAATGGAAAGGCTCAAAGAGCCTGCAGGGTTACAGAAAGCTGTGTTCTAGCATTATGTCTGTGCAGCTTCCTCTGTTTTTTAACCACCAGCAGCTTCTCATTAAGCTAGTACAGAGGAAGGAAATACTGTGCTGATCCGTTGCTCTGCTACTTCTTGATTCCCCATTCCCTAAAGAGAGGCGCTAACTAGCATGGGGTTCTCAGGTCCCCTCAACACTCGGGCATAAGTAAGGAAACCCTTGTATCACTCAGTCGCAGGTATTAGTGTGGAGGTAGCCCAGCAGGGAAGTTGCAATGCACTTGCTTGGTGAGTGTGAAGTTTGCATTGGAAAATATGTTTCTCTCTGTGAACAGATAGTCACACTGAATTATATGTGAGCCAAGTGCTATAGGAAGTGCAGCTATTTCTGCCTTATGCTACCAATTTTTAACTATTTTTATGACAGCAAATGAAGTCATCTTAGCATGATCAGCTGGTGATAACCTAGCCCTGTTTCTGCTTCCCTTCCACTGTCCCATGAGAAATCTCTGCAAGTAGTTTGTTTTGTTTTGTTTTGTTTTCACTTCTCTGAGAAAACTCTCAGTAAATCCTACCAGATGTTATATAAGTGCATACCTGAGAAAGATCAACAAATAGTATTCTATTTCTGTCAGTGCCACCCATTTTTTCACTTTGAAGCAATTCCTTTAATTATTTAATTTCTATAAAACTCACTGTTCTGAAATGCTACCAAATTAGAAACCAAGTGGTTTTAAAATAGATTTTCATAACTTGAGCATGTGACTAGTGATTAAAAAAATCTTGGAGTTAGTGTTTAAAAAAATAAAAGGAAAATTTTGTGCTTTCCACCCAGTGTGCTACACTGTGTGAAATACTCAGTAGTAATGAGTGACTGGTGAAAGCACTAAAGGAATAACTCAGCTAATACAATGCTAATTGTAATAAAAGCTAATACATTTAGCCACCCTTAAAACCCATGATTGAAATAACACAATTAGAGCCACTAATGTTTTGTGGAAGTTTGTCCCTTAGAGACCTACAGCAAAATGGCACCATGCCACAACAAAACAGATGAAGGATATCTCATAAATGCTAACCATCTTAAACATTCAAAACAGTCACTTCCAGCAGTGTATGCAGCAGACTAGTCAGGTGATGCATACTGTCCTGGACAAAATACTCAAGCATAGACAGTATCTGAAAGCAGTAGTGCAAATTTTAAAGATTTGGTGAGTGGTGCTTTTAAAATGTAATGAAGTTCATTGCAAATCAACTAGAAAAAGAAAATTCTTGGTTGTATGTATGTAATATAATATGATTTTAAAAGAAACATACCTTGTGTTTTTCTTTGTGGTTGCTTGTGGGGGAATGGTTAAGTGAAGTAGGTCATGTGAATGTTGAGCAACTAGGAGGTCGCGAGCTAACAAAGTATCGAACGCAGCTCATATGAGTCTGAGAAAGTACGTAAAATCTGGGAGGTTTCAGGGAGGTTTCAGGTACAAGGACATGATATCTGTTGGTGGTCTGGGAAAGTACTAACTGTGTTATTTCGATTGATGGGAGTGAGAAACTAGCTGATAAAATAGAGAAATGCACTAACCAATCATGAGCTTAGCTTTTGCAATATGTATGAGCTAATTATATTGAATTAGATAAAAGACGACTGAGCTATCCAATAAATCGAAGTTCACTGATCACTCATATTGAGCGTCTGTGTCTTCCTTCCATCGACAACAAATGTCCTCGCAACAAATGGCGCCCGAACAGGGACAAATCTGAATGGGAACAGGGACCTTCTGAACAGGAACAGGAACTTCGCTGGAGTTGAACCTGCGAGCCACGGTTGGACGGAATACGAGGACCGGTCCTGCAACGCAGCTCAGGAGGTGAAAAGGATTATAAATTGCTGAATCTCCGCACCCGAGGCCTGAAAGGTGAATGGACAAGAAACCTGGAATCCCCGCACCCGCAGCTCGGGAAAGGAGTCCTCGCACCCGGGATGAGCCTATAGAGGGTCCCGCCGGAAAGCGTCGCCGAGGTCTTTGCAAAGGCTGCAACGGTACCGACGTATATAAAGGTATGGAGAGACAAGCGGCGTATGATTTGCTCAAATGCTTTTTAGAAAAGCGGAGCATGCAGCTTATAGACTGCAAAAAGGATTTACCAGGATTATTAGCATATGGGGTAGCTAAGGGTTGTTTTATCAATCCTGATACAGTTTTTGAACAAACAGAGTGGCGTAAATTTGGGGACAAATTGTTTGATGAAAATAAGGCTGCTAAAAAATTATTGAAGCCTTGGAGAGCAGTCACTAACGCCTTAGTTATACATCAGGCTGAGCAGAGAGTTGCTGCTACCGCTACAGAGCGACTGGGATTGCCGGGAAGTGCTGGAGCTGGGGATTGCCCACTGCTGCCTTCAGTGAGAACGGTAACGCTGCCTCAGGGGGCTACGGGGCAATGGGAGCCTCCCCCCCCCTCAGTCACCGCCACGAGCAGCGCTGCACTCGGAGTTCCGCGGAATCGAACGGCAGCCGACCCTCACCGTGTGGCGAGTCGGCACAGAGAAGAGGGACGGACATCAGGACCCTGCAGCCTGTCTGACGTAACCATGGAAGCAGCGGTAGCTGTGCTTCTTCTCTCTGGCATTCTTTTTATAAGGGGTTTACCTTGCAATGCAAAAGGGATACTAACTGGAGTGTTAATAATTGTATGTGTTATTCTTAAATGTCCAGGTATTTTGTGTTGAAAGTATTTGTGTAAGGATAAGGTTTTAAAACAAAGTGTTGCAAGTCACTTCAGGAGGAACACAATGAGAGACAATACTTGTTTGTTTGGTTATGATTCTAAGTTATATTGGCCGCACGTATTGTTTGCTTATCATTCTAAATTATATTCTTGTGGTATGATTGAGGTTGTGGTATGATTGAGAGTGAGATGTGCAAGAGGCCTCTGAGTGTACAGTTGTGCTCTGGGTGTGCAAGTGTGCTCTGAGTGTGCAAGTGTGCTGTGTACTGTGTTAGTGAGAGCCCATTTATTGCCATAGTACAGGCTGAAATCATAGGAAATTAGTACTGGTCGAGCAAAATCATGTTTCACAAGTATGGAGTCATTGTGTGAAGTAACCACTTGGAGAAACTTAAGGAAACAGGTACCCAGTGGATCACTGCAAAGTGGACTGAAGCAGCTTTAGAATCTGCACACGCCGAAGATGACCAGGAAGAGGTTCCTGATAATTATTCTGACAATGACGTGGGTTGTGACACCTCGATAACTGTCAAGAACAGCCTTCGATCACCATCAAGTGATTAGGTTTAAGTGTGTTACTATTAAGTTGTGTTACTTACTATTAATTGTGTTACCATTAAGTGCTTACAGTAATTGTAGTGTTATTAGGGTTAAGTTGTATAGTTGTGTTATGTTATGTATCCTTTCAGAACATGCTTGTTTGGGGTCCCAATAGGGGATCCAAAGGAACTGAGCGAAATGTTAGCACCATATTCTGCCAATATTACTCTGCTTAATGGATCTTTTTCTGACTGTAGGAACTGCACATGCTTTGACTAGCATTAATAAGCTTGCTTGTTGGGCTGTTAAACAATCAAATATAACAACTGAGATTATTACCGAAATGTCGCAAGATATGGAGAGCATAAGACATGCTGTATTACAAAATAGGGCTGCTATTGATTTCTTGTTATTAGCTCAAGGACATGGGTGTGAAGATGTAGAAGGAATGTGTTGCTTTAATCTCTCTGATCATGGGCAATCAATTCACAATCAATTGAAATGGTTAAGGGATCATACACAAAAAATTACGATACAGAATAATTGGTTTGATGATTGGCTTAAATCTGTCTTTGGAAATGTAGGGGGATGGGTTTTTTACTTAATCAAAGAGGGACTTCGCTTTTTGCTTATAATTATGTTAATTATAATTGCTGCACGGGTAGTCTTTAGCTGCTTATCTAGGAAACTAGAACAACTCACAGAGAAGGTGTTTGTAGCCCAAAATAAAAACGGGGGAATTGTGGGGGAATGGTTAAGTGAAGTAGGTCATGTGAATGTTGAGCAACTAGGAGGTCGCGAGCTAACAAAGTATCGAACGCAGCTCATATGAGTCTGAGAAAGTACGTAAAATCTGGGAGGTTTCAGGGAGGTTTCAGGGAGGTTTCAGGTACAAGGACATGATATCTGTTGGTGGTCTGGGAAAGTACTAACTGTGTTATTTCGATTGATGGGAGTGAGAAACTAGCTGATAAAATAGAGAAATGCACTAACCAATCATGAGCTTAGCTTTTGCAATATGTATGAGCTAATTATATTGAATTAGATAAAAGACGACTGAGCTATCCAATAAATCGAAGTTCACTGATCACTCATATTGAGCGTCTGTGTCTTCCTTCCGTCGACAACAAATGTCCTCGCAACAGTTGCTAAGCAATGAATCAAGTGAAAACTTAGAAAAAAAAAATCATAGAATATCCCTAGTTGGAAGGGACCCACAAGGATCATCAAGTCCAACTCCTGGAACTTGTGTCAAAATACTCTTCTGTCAAGCTCTTAAACAGGTCATAAATAATCTGCCCATCATGTACATGCTGAAGGTTTGATGCACATAATTTGAGAATGTTTCTCTACAGGAGTTAAGCAGGGTATAAGTTAAATCGTAAGTTAAATGCTTAATGTACAAAGATTGGATTGTGAAGCATCAGAACTAGTTGCAATCCCTTTTTAAATAGACAGGATGAAACTATTTGCCTCATTTACACAATCAGTCCCGCCGTGGGACTACTGACTTGAAGACAAACTAGGATGATTTTACCACAGTGTAGGTTATATTATATAATGATAACATTATGTATTATTTTACAGTTCTTTTCTTCTGGCCAAAATGTACTTTTCCAAATCTGGGATATACAGATCACAGAATCACAGAATTTCTAGGTTGGAAGAGATCTCAAGATCATCGAGTCCAACCTCCGACCTAACACTAACAGTCCCCACTAAACCATATCCCTAAGCTCTACATCTAAACGTCTTTTAAAGACCTTCAGGGATGGTGACTCTACCACTTCCCTGGGCGGCCTGTTCCAATGCCTCACAACCCTTTCAGTAAAGAAGTTCTTCCTAACATCCAACCTAAAACTCCCCTGGCTCAACTTAAGCCCATTCCCCCTCGTCCTGTCACCAGGCACGTGGGAGAACAGACCAACCCCCACCTCACTACAGCCTCCCTTGAGGTACCTATAGAGAGCAATAAGGTCGCCCCTGAGCCTCCTCTTCTCCAGGCTGAACAAGCCCAGCTCCCTCAGCCGCTCCTCGTAGGACTTGTTCTCCAGGCTCCTCACCAGCTTCATCGCCCTTCTCTGGACTCACTCGAGCACCTCCATGTCCTTCTTGTAGTGAGGGGCCCAAAACTGAACACAGTACTTGAGGTGCGGCCTCACCAGAGCCGAGTACAGGGGGACAATCACCTCCCAAGCCCTGCTGGTCACACTGTTTCTTATACAAGCCAGGATGCTGTTGGCCTTCTTGGCCACCTGAGCACACTGCTGGCTCATATTCAGCCAGCTATCAACCATCACTCCCAGGTCCTTCTCTGCCTGGCAGCTTTCCAACCACTCATCTCCCAGCCTGTAGCTCTGCTTGGGGTTATTGCACCCCAGGTGCAGGACCCGGCACTTGGCCTTGTTGAACTTCATACACTTGGCCTCAGCCCATCGGTGCAGCCTATCCAGATCCTCCTGCAGAGCTTTCCTACCCTCGAGCAGATTGACACACGCACCTAACTTGGTGTCATCTGCGAACTTACTGAGGGTGCACTCAATGCCCTCGTCCAGATCATCGATGAAGATATTAAAGAGGACCGGCCCCAGCACCGAGCCCTGGGGAATGCCACTAGTGACTGGCCTCCAACTGGACTTAGCTCCATTCACCACGACTCTTTGGGCCTGGCTATCCAGCCAGTTTCTAACCCAACGAAGCGTGCGCCAGTCCAAGCCAAGAGCAGCCAGTTTCTTGAGGAGAATGCTGTGGGAGACGGTGTCAAAAGCCTTGCAGAAGTCAAGGTAGACCACATCCACGGCCTTTCCCTCATCCACCCAGCGCGTCACTTGGTCATAGAAGGAGATCAGGTTCGTCAGGCAGGACCTGCTTTTCATAAACCCATGCTGACTGGGCCTGATCGCCTGGTTGCCCTGCAAGTGCTGCGTGATGACTCTCAAGAGAATCTGCTCCATGAGCTTCCCTGGCACTGAGGTCAAACTGACAGGCCTGTAGTTTCCTGGGTCTGCCCTCCGGCCCTTCTTGTAGATGAGCATCACATTTGCTAGCCGCCAGTCAACTGGGACCTCCCCTGATAGCCAGGACTGCTGATAAATGATGGTAAGCGGCTTTGCCAGCTCCTCTGCCAGTTCCCTCAGTACCCTTGGGTGGATCCCATCCGGCCCCATCGATTTGTGCACATAACACAGCTGCTGAAGATACACACTCAGAGACAATTAACTTCTAAGGAGTTTTCTATAAACTAGTATCAATCCATAACCAAAGATTCCAGCATTACTCAAAGATGTTAGTGGATTTTTTTGTTTGTTTGTTTGTTTGTTTTTTTGGGGGGGAAGATGAGCAGTTATCTAAGGTTGAAATTGAATGGTGGTGTTTTTTGGTTTGGGTAAGACTGCAGTGCCAGGATGGACTCTGATCTTTGTAGGTGTTCACTGCTTTTAGCAATTCTCTCTTTATTTGTTGATTCCTGAGAACATCAAGAGCAGATCACTTCCTTTTCAATTATTCAGATTTGTTCCTAGTCAACACTTTAAAGAGCAGCCTGAAAAGAATAAAAGAACTGCTCAACCGTGTGAAGCTAGCAGCCCCATGTGCGATGCTATGTTTGGACAAAAACACTAAGAAGCTACTGCTTGCAGTAGTAATGCAGATCTCAGTAATAAACAATATTTGCTGTAAAAGTGCTTGTATTTCAGGTGTCAAGCTGTACATGCATTGCTTCAAATTTCTATCACCCTAAGTCAATGTATTTCTAATAAAGACAAATAAGAAAGGAGCTATGCAGATCGTCTGTAAGGGATGCAATAGCTTCATCTGACACCAGGCTCAGGAGTACTCCTCAGCAGGTAAATTCTGTAGTGGGAGATAGGAAGAGCCTCGTTTCACACTTCAGCACCACTGCTTCCCTTGATAGCTTTCTGTCATGCAGCAGCGGTTTCTTTAGAAGCAAGTGAGCTCTGAAGTGCCAAGTTTAATGCAGGAAACTAACAATCCTGATTGGAGGTGCTCTCTGAAAGCCTACTGGAAGCTGGAAAGTCTATAATGAAAATGGGAGTAATGGCATTCTGCTGCTTTTTAAATACATGAAATAGTTACAGACAAAGAAAAAAATATTCTTCCCTTTTTTTCTAACAGAGGCTTTTCTGGTCACTTAGACTTGGCAGTTCCTGGGTCACTTGGAAACAAGCATAATGAAATCCTAATGATAGGAAACTACTACAAAGCCATCTCTGTTTAAAACCTACCCTATATTATGTGCAAAATGACTTTCTTTATCAGTTTTTCCATGGTGAATCTTAGTGATGTGGAACAGCTACTACAGTGCAAGTGTGGTGTTCTATTTTATTTTTGTCAGTGGGAGGGATGAATTGTGTTATGTTAATACTGATAAAATGAATTTAGTCAGGAAAGCCTGACTGACAGTGGGAGAAACAGTGCCTGTCACTGACACATAGGTGTGCTATGATTTTGGAGTCCTTGCTTAATGGCTTCATACTATTTTTATTCAAGTTAAGAGCAGTCACCTTGCATTTTAACAGATTTAAGAGATCAATAAAATCAAGAGAAAGCTAGCCTTTGCCTCAGGGTCTCAATCAGCAATATTTACAAGTCAAGTTATGAACAGCAGAAGTAACCCCCTTTTTTTCCCCCTTCGATATACTAGCCTTACAAAATGAAATTAGATTTCAATATAAGATTAAAAGATTCTGAAGTAGTAACTCCAAAATCTGATTTTAACAGGCTGTTCCTTGTGGATTTCAGTCTGTGAACATGGGCCTGTGCTTTTTGTATTACCCAGGGACACCAGAACCAAAATTCATGTTTGTGGATTCTGCTAGGCGGTACCTAAAGGCATGGCTCATAAAACAGCAAGCACACAGATTACAATTGCTTTTTGTTAGTTCTTCAACTTCTCTCTTACATTAAGTACAGCTTTGCACAGGCAGCTACATTGCTTAGATGAAAGATGGAAGCCAAGAGCCTCACAATGCTTCAATAGTACTAGGAATCAAGGGAGAGCTCAATACAGGTTTTATGCTAAAGCAACTGTGTTGGTTTCCATGTGGCAGATTACCAGTAGTAGAGTACACTGACTTATGTTGTCCTATATTAAAACACACATGGCACTATAGCTATTTCAGTGTTATCAAGACAAGTCTTGTCACCTTGATCTCCTGTCAAGATCAAGATATTACACAGTTAAACCAGTACAGTATGTAAACTCATATAGAACGCATACGGGAGGAATACAGACTGTCAAATCACATCCTATGACTCTTCACAAAACACATCTCTCATCCTTGCAATGCTTTTTATCATTATTACAAAATCATACTCACAAAGCAGCTTAAGTTACCTGCATAGAGAATACTATACAAGCCCAAATTAGTCTTACAATTTTATGAACTCTTTGAAAGAGACCAGACAAAAAAGGATTATTCTCAGAAGCATGAAACTAAAAAAGCTAAGGCCACTTGACAGGGTTGAGAGACATAGGCTTATACAAAGACAAGAAGAGGAAAAAGTAATCAAATTCTGATGAAGTTTCCTTGGAGAATCTGACTTCATCCATCTTGGCTTTCCTGCTATGCTCCCATGTGATGCCAGATAAATTGATTGTTAGATTTTTAAAGGATAGTTCTCAGTTATTTTGCTTAGCTGACAAGTGCCCACTTTGAGGCCTTAGAACCAGGTCTCAATAAAATAGTGAATATACACATTTTTCATATGCTCAGTGGAACAAAGACCCTCATACAAATAAGCACTCTAGGTAAATGGATGGGTATAGTCTCAACTCAGTACTTCAACTTACATTCTCTAAGCGATGACAAATACTGTCTTATCCATGTTGGCAAAGTAACTGCTAGCTTAGGAAGGAACTGCTAGCTTTGTGTTTTAAGAGAGAGGGGAAAAGAAGGTGACATTTCTTTCTGCAAATAGCTCAGAAAGAATCTGTTGGGAATTATCAATCACATTTATCCATGAATATCCAGTCGTAACATACTATCCTAACTCCTGAACTGACTTTGCAATCTTAAAATAACTTCTATGACTATTCAAATACATAGCATTCCCATTAGTTATCTCTGTAAAAGCAATAATGTTAATTTAGCAAGATAAAGCAGTGTACCATAAAATGCAAATGCTAATATAAGGGAGGCAGCAAGATGCTGGGAGAACAGAAAAGATTGCTCCTTCCAGCAACATGTTAAGACTTGGACCCTCAACCATCTTTCAAAATTAGGGCCTGATTTATTAAAGAAGCATTTACAGAGATGTGATTAAATTAGCCCAAGATAGGAAGAAAGCTAGTTAAGTTTCTAGTACTTAAGATACACACAAAGTAGAATGATTTAAGTCATATGGAATTTGGACAATTTCACATAACCAAGCCTTGCTTTAAAAGGCTTTTTAATAGATGTGGCTTAAAGAATGTTAGCATTTCTCAAAATCTGAAGAATGTCTTTCCTTCTGTGCAAGAAACAAGCATTTATCAAAGAAAATCAGCTATTACATACCAAGTCACACTAAGGGCAGTTTAATGTTCCTTACTCCATTCAGAAACTAAGTCTTGAACTAAACACTGTAAGCAAGCAACTTAACTACATGCATTTACATCTAAGCTTATTATAAAACTGCTTTTATATTTCACATCCAGAAGCAGGTATATACAAACTATGACCCATTTCATCCCAACATAGAAATGTTCACATCCTTGGGTACTTCACACTGGCTTTCC
Source organism: Aythya fuligula (assembly GCF_009819795.1). NCBI lineage: Eukaryota > Metazoa > Chordata > Aves > Anseriformes > Anatidae > Aythya > Aythya fuligula. The sequence goes on from NC_045564.1 coordinate 557,760, forward strand.
CATGTATACAAGATCCCAGTAAGCTCTTTGAGAATTATAGATGCCAACTACACTAATACGAAGCCTGCCTTGAAAAAAAGATGCTACCAAATATATCATTTTTTGAACTAGGTCTCCACAAACACCTGATAAAGCATAACACAGAGAACTTAACTGCACATTCCTTGTTTAATCATTTTACATTCACATTGTTTTCACCCATTAGAAACAGTTTATTTTCTACAATCATAACATTTTTGCATGCGGTATGGTGAATGATAGAGGCACATTGCAACAGAACTAGAACTGTTAAGAGGGTGAAAAACAATCAGTTTTCCCTCCACAACAGTAAGTCTTACAACAAGATTAGCAACAAGCTTTACAACAAAGTACTTATTCTTTAAAGGAATACAGCAACAATTGAGCTGATTTTAACAGTTATTGTAAGGTGCCTCTATCAAACAGATTAATATTATTTTCATAGGACTGCCATTCAGAAACTTCTGGAGATGATGACAATATTTTCATAACTGTTTTCCAAAGCTTGCAACAACCTGCTCCTGCTGTTTTGGCTAGCACTAAACTGTTTTGAAATTGGTCTGTGATCTGCACTGCCATTGCATAGGGCAAGTCTTAACATACCCAAACTAGTCTGGTTAATTTTGAAAATACTGAAATTGAACTGTCAGAGAACAAGAGCAGTGGTATATTTGTTTACTTTATTTCTATTTAATTGTGGATAATCAAAGATATTTCAAGCAATTTGCAGGCATGTATAGGCTAATAAAACTATTTCTAAGGTGATCCACATTTCCTTTACAGGAAAGAGTCCTGGCATATGCTGTAAGCATTATCAAGAGGACAAATAAAGGGAAATAGCATCCCTTAGAACAGATAAGTTCTTATAAGCCCACTATCAGTAAAGGTAGGTAATCAGTAAATAGAGTTGAACGAAACCTCCAAAAAAGTTTTTGTTGTTCTTAGAAAAAGAATGGAACTACATTTCAGATTCTTTTATGAAATACTAGCGTTGGTTTGCATGTTGCTCTTTTTCTCCATCAATTAAAATAGATTATTTCCACTTTTGATCAAGTTGTTACATATAGTCTAATTATTAGTGATAGAGCTCCTTTTTACATTGTAAGGTACATACTGTAGGCATAATCTTTTTACACTCAAAAGCAGTAGAAAGAAGCCTTCTTAAGAGTTCAACACGTTTCTCATTCTTCAATGGTCATTAACATGTTCACTACCCCTGAAAGAGCTGTCAAAATACCATCTCCAGTGAACCCTGTAAATTTAAAGGATGCCAACAAAGGAAAGATGACACAGGTCCATCCTTCCTTTCACAGCGTAAGAGTAAGAAGCAGCAAAAAATACAGGGAATGTTTTGCTAAACAGTCAAACACAGGAACAAAGCTGAGTATAATACCTTTTTTTTCAGAATTTAGATGCATTTGTTTGTGTGATCTTCACAGTGCTTTGCTAACTTGCTTTTGTATTTCTGTGCTTCCAGAAAATCCAGAACCATTTTAAGCTACAGGTTTATTGTTGAAAGCTGCAGTTGTTATGCAAGGGACTCCCTAAGATTTATTTGTAGATAAATGGAAAAAGTTACGACAGTAGAAAAGTTGTGGTAATATCCCCATGTGTCCATCTTTCAGTAGTTTCTTTTTCTGAAGAACTTCCAGGTTTGGGGCCTGAAAGAGATTACATGTTTTCCATCTGATTTGTCTACCTCTGTATTTAATTAGAGTTGTTGAGTTTTTGTTTGTTTCCTCTATTGAGCACCGAGCTCTGAAAATAGATTTTTTGGGTGGCTGTATTAACAGTTACTGCAGTACATCTAAAGGAGAGAACAGTTCTAGAAATGGGAGCATTATTAAACAGCTACAGTCAACACAGTCTAATATTTTTATGCAACTTATCATGTACTTATGGCCAGATTTAGATGAACACCAATGCTGCAATTTGGAAGAAAAACCTCACCCATCCAAGGTCAGAAGGGATAAAGAGACGTCTTGAGTTGAAAATGCAGGTATTTCTGCTGGTCCTTATAGAAGATAGTCAAAGCAATAGCAAAGTATGTTGAAACAGCGATAAGACTACACCCTTATGAACATTCGTGGTCACTTGACACAATTGTGTCAAAATTTTCAAGCTCCTCAGGCAAACTGGCTATTCACTAGAAAATGCTAGGCAATGAGTTAAGGAAACTGTATAGCCACAGAAAAGGCAAAGCGCTCATAAAGAAGAAAAACAGGTTGGCACAATTATTCCAAAGGTAAATACTTGAGATTTTGTTTCAGTTAGGAGAAATGCTGCAAAACTGGAAGATCTAATTAACTATTGAAAACACTTTTCACCAAAATACATGCCTAAGACTACGATAACAGTCACCACTATTCTTATGCTGAAAAACTAATGCTGTACCTGCTATTGACAGACCAAAATTTTCAGCCCTGGAAGCTACTAAATTGAAGCATCCAGACATTTGAAGGTCTTGAGCACTTAAAACTCCCATTAGAGCTAGTATACAACTTTGGACATCCCGGACTAAAAATTCTGTCAACGTTTTGACAACAAGTGCTCACACTTAACACAAAACATATAGAATGATAACTTGATGATCATAATCATAATGATCATCAATAATCATCATGATCATAATGGTAATCATAACTTCTTTTTTTTCCTTCCAGGAATCAAATGACATCTCCTGCAGGTAGGGGGTCCCGAGCCTCCTTTTTAAGCTATTGAAATGCAGGTATAGTATCCATTAGTAACGCAGGACTGATTTAGTATTCTCTTCAGAAAGCATCTGCTCAAAGTTGTAAATCTAGATGTCAGGACTTAGTGTCAAAAGTGCTTTTGCAATGAATGTACTACTCAGATACAGTCTCAAAATACTTCATGAACTCTGAAATGGTTATCTAAGGAGGGAACTTCATCAGCAAAATGTATTTGATCATTTATTTCCACACCAAGTTCTTCAAGTATCTGTACAAATTTCTCATGCTCTCTCCCAATCCATGACCTCATTGTGTCAAACACTTGGTATGGAGTAACATGAGTATGAACTTCAATTCCTGTCTGTGCAAGTTCTTTCAGCACTTCAGGGTAAGTAACCCAAGTATTGCTTCCTCCCGAGTGACCGCCATCCAACCAGTAAATTGCTTTTATGTTTTTTACAAAGGCATCTGTATTCTTGTCTTTTTTAGCTTCCTTCAGCTCATAAAGCAGCTGATTCAAAACCACACAACCTTTACTGAAGCCAATCAAAGTAAATGACACAGCGCTTACAGCAGACGGCATAACGAAGTCCATAGCAGAATTATTAGAGCATTCACAATCTCTCTCTCTTTCCGTGGATGAGCAGCCATTTGCTGTAGGTAGAGACTGCGGCTGTGATTTACAAGCAGATATTTTTGCATCCTTTCTGAAACCATGCACGGTTTTCTGGGACAGCAGAATATTCTGAGAGAACCTGAATGCATTAACTAGCAATGCATGGAGATGCTTGAAGGCTCCAAAGTCAGTGCTGTGCTCTGGTGCTCCAAACATGTTGCTAGCCACAAAGTTGTCATAACAACTGAATTTGTGCAGGTGCATTCGAGAACACTTCACAACCCAAATAAAGCTATTAGGGAATCGGCGAGCAAGTATGGTAGCAACATTTTCAAAGCTCCAATGCTCCCACTGAAAGTTTTCTGGGTGGCAAGACATGATGTCATAATAGTTCTGAAAAATCAGAAAACAGAAAAGACACATTACTACATTGCAAAAATAAATCAGCTCCGTCTAACGTATATATTCATAAGGAAGGACCACGGTGGAGAGAAATGTGCATAATGGAGGTGCTGTCTTGCTAGGCTCCCAGAAGAGGTGCATTAAAGAAACTGACATATTTACATTCCCTTATTCTATTGTAGTATTTTGCAAGACGTTTTTATATCCCCCAAATCAACGTAATAACAGTAAGTATGAGCTTAATATGTAATAAGGAAGCTTAGTATGGTACAGAATACATAATTACATGGTATTTTCTCCATCTGCAGAAACACTGATTGTCTTATAACAAGCAAACAATAGACTTAAAACTTCAGTAGTAAGTTTTCTCATGAACCTCACCTCTGAACTCGTAATAGCAGCGAATACTAATTAGCTGCTTTTATTAAAGACGAGACAAGCCATACCCAGGAATGCTAATCAGAAGGGTTTCCTCAGACCCCGCTAATCCTTGAAATGAAAGTTACACCCTCCCCGTTGTACAGTTACGGCTGGCCGTGCGCTGGCCAGCCTTGTACCCGTGCAACACCCCCGCTGGGTGCCCGCGGTACCCGCATGGCCGCGCAGACGCCCGGTGCTCCCCCCGGGGCGCAACGCCCGAGTGTTGGCAGCCCCACCGCCCCCGGCAGCGCCCACCCGAGGCCCGTCCCCAGGCGCTCCCCGCCCCGAGAGGCCGCTCCCCTCGGCGGCGGGCTGCCCCCGGCCCCGCCGTACCTGCACGTCCCCCGGGAAGTACACGACGTGATGCTGAGGCGCGGCCGGGCCGCGCGGAGCCGGCGGCAGCAGCAGCAGCAGCTCGTTGGCCCGCTGCGGCTCCGCGCCCGGCACCTCGGGCAGCCGCAGCCACGGCGGGCTCAGCCGCGCCGAGGAGGAGGAGAACCCGCTAGGGTCGGTGCCGGTGCCGCCCGCAGCCGGCGCCTCGCAGAGGCTCATGCTCCTGCCCAGGCTGAGGGCGGCGGGGCCGAGGAGCCCCCGCAGCAGGGAGGCAGCGACCGCCCGGCGGCTGCCGTTCATGGAGCCACCGCCTCACGGCCGCCCACGGCACCGCCCGGCCCCGCGCCGCGCTTGCGCGCCGCCCCCTCAGCGCTGCCCAGCGCCCCCTCAGGGAGCCAGCGGCGCGGCGGCTGCACGCCTAGCGGCGGCGGCACCGCAGCCTTTAACAGGAGCGTGGCGGGACGCGGCCGGCCGTTCGTTGTGGCGGCCGTTGCTGCATGCGGCCGCCTGTTTCCTCTGGAGGAGCCCTCACGGGACAGGGCTGCGGGCGCCTATCGAGGCCCTCCTGCCGTTTCACTCGCCCTAGTTTTGGGGCCCTAGCGCCCCCCAGCCTGGTTCTGCGGAGCGAGGGGTGGCTGAGGCGCTCCTCGTGAGCCCGCCACGTTGCTGGCCCCTCGTACACCAAGCTGAGGTGGCGGTGCCCAGCTGGTGGTCTGTCTGCGTAGCCTTAGCTTGAAAATAACGCTGGGTAAAAATTTCTGAGGGAAGATAGGACTTTATTAGCCTCTCAGTTTGATACTGTGACCAAAGGAAGTCTCCTGAGTGAAGTAAAGCCCTCCAGAGCATGCAGCTGAGACGCAGATTCAGCAGTATGGGGTATCTTACATCCTATGTAGAGCAGTTTATTTCAAACCAAGGAGAGGTATGTGGACTTAGTTGTTTCCTAAAGGTGCTGGTTATATTTATCAGTGCAACCTAGGTGTATTTATTTGTATTTAGTTTTACTAGTGCGATTATGAGGCAGAGGAAGCGGATTCTGTAAATAACCTGTTCCACACTGTTTTATTATGTTCCCAAGAAAAAGGGGTTTTAATGGATAAACAGAAGTTCCAGTGTTCCAAGTTGTGCCCATTGCCTTTTGCACTGTCACTCGAAAACAAGTGGGAATAACTGGATTGATCTTTTTTTTATTCCCCCATCAGGTGTTTATAACATGCATAGGATCTTCCTGAGCTTTCTCAATCCCAGCTCTCTCAATTTCTCATATGATACATGCTTCCAGCCCTTAATCATTCTGGTAGCCTTTCACTGGACTTCCTCTGGTACATCCATGTTTCTTCTAGTGGAAAATCCCAAACTGAACACTATATTTAAGATGTAGCCTTACCAGCCCTGAGCAGAGGGGAAGGACCACCTCTCTCAACCTGTAGGTGAAGCTTTTCCTAGCACAGCCCAGAATGCAGTTGGCCTTCTTTGCCATGATGGCATCTTGCATGTTGCGTATCATATACTTATCGCTTATATTGCATATTTGTAATAAATATGCATGTTGTATAATCATCAGTTTCCTGTTGTGTACATAATCTAGGAAGTATCAGTGCTTAATCGATTTACACAACTATCAGGATAACAGACTCCAAATACCCTATTAGAACTACAGAGTAAGTCAGGTATAAGAATTTACATTACCTTTTGGTAGAGTTCTAGGCATGTTTAAAAATGATAAATAAATAAATAAAAATGAATGCCTAAATTTGCTCTGAAACAATTTTAATGAAGTTCTATTTTCCCAAAAAAAGATAGTTGTGTCACCCATATATATTAGAAATCAAACTGCAAAGGTCCAAATCTTTCACATACTTGGAAAGATGCTTGGCTTTCCTATATTTAGCAGCAGTAGTAAAGTTAGATAAGAGACATCAGGTAAACTGTTATAAGTGTGGGACCTTATTTCACCCTTGCTTCTGTACAGGCTGTGCTACAGTGTTTCTTGCAGGAGGTTGGGCTGCACTGAAATTAGTGGGGCTCTACATTGAAGAAAGCTTCATTTAGGATGAAGAACTAGGGTTGGGGTTCCTAAAGATCTTGTTAGACACTTGTGTATGTTGGGAGTGCATATTGTGCTTGGGGCCACCTAGAAATACTCAGGCGTTCACTTTGGAATTTAGGCAATCAAATCCTCATTTTCCTTCTAGTCAGAAGGTTTTTTTTTTTTTTTTTTTTTTTTTTTTTTTTTGTACAGTTGTAGCATGTTTTCTAGATTATTTTTTTTCCCCTAAAGTTAGAATCTTAAAGTGGAAACTTTCACAGAACCTCTGCTAATGAAGCAAAATTATTATGGAAAAAATCCCTAGCTCCCTCTGTACAATTGCTTATTCTAGTTCATGCAGGCAGTTTCTCTTAATCCAATTTTGAGCAGATCTGGTCTGTACTGACACTAAAACTTCTAACTAAAAGGGCTAATGAAACATTATTTCTGTACTTTATTGGGTACTGTGCAAAGGAAATACAACACCTGTTCAATGTGTAAGTACAAGAAAAAACACAAGTGGCCTACTTTTCTCCTATGGAGTGGAAATTTTAATAAAATCAATCACAGAGGTATAGCAACAATAATATTCCTGTGCTCTAAAAATGTAGCTGCTTGTATCTTGATTGCTGAGGTTTGTTTACACAGGCAGAGCTCTTACAATTATTGAAATCCCCTGAAGTAGTAAGGATTCATCTAAGAAAACTAGTTAGGAGAATGAAAGTTTCCATTTTAGTAATTTTTGAGTAATGTGAATAATTACATGTCAGTAGCATGAAAAATCTGTGTTCTTAACATCCTGTTGTTGATGTTCCCCCTTCTGTGTTTTCCAGGTGAGTGATTAGCTTTTCCACAAGGGTTTACAGAAATTATTAACATTTTAATGGCAGTTACTAACACTAACAAAAGTTGATTGTGGTACTTCTGCCAGGTAATCCTTATACAGTTGGATGTTCATGATGCAGCTTTGAAGAGATAATTGCAGTTAATATATAAGGTGCTATACAGGCTTTCATCTTCACATCAAATGCTACATGAATCTTATGGAAGACCATAAAAGTTAGTTCATATCTTAGGCAGAGTTCAGGTGCACAGAATAATAATGAAATAGGTTCTTTGTTACAGGAAATGACTGTATACATAACATGTTCACACTTAAAATGGAAAGCACCAACCTATTCATACCTTCAAGAAAACACAAGAAATTTCCCTTCCATGGCATGCTATAAATTTTAATGGTACATAGATTGCTCTGAGTTTACTTCTGATCTTAGTGATGTAGATTTTGCAACACACAAGCAGCTTCAATGAAGCTCAATTTCATTCCTCAGTCGAAGGTGTAGAGGTGGTAATTTTTGCAGCTTAGGTTGCTTTGCTACTAAATAATTTATTAAATGAGTATGGGTTTAAAAGTGGAAAATGGGAGCAAATGCGAGGCTAGAAGATAAAACTTTTGTTTGTTTCAGGAAATATAAACATCTTCCTCAAGGGTGGACTTCTGTTCAGCTGTGGGTTCTCTGTATACTTCAGAAGGCAGAAAAAGGATGATGAGCAAATGTGCTAATAAAGGTAAGGCTATCAAACTATTAAGTGTAAGTGACAGCTCTTCAGTATGGTATTTGCTAGAGTATGGGCTCTTACATTTTATAGGTAGGTTAGCATAACTTTTTTTTTTTGGAGATACTCTGTGCTTTTGTCTTACCCCTTTCTTTCCTGGTTTCTTTCCTGGTTCCTCCCAGTATGCTATTTCTGCAGGCACATAAGCCTTCAAGCCTATTATGGTTCTTAATTTTTCTTACATCTGAAGTGAATGATAATTAGAATACGCTGAAGGCAGTAGTCACAACATGAGAAAATGCATCTTGTTCAGGATGTGAATGTGTGTTGATGTTTTTATGGCCTGTAGGAACACAACTACAGTATTTTGTAACAGTTGTCATACCATGTCAATTTGTTACTGTACCAAGTGGTACAGTAACAAATAATCCTTCCAAATACAACATGACTGAGGCATGAAATGCTACTTTGCAAGAGGCCTTTATCAGCCTTCATTTTTGTCCTGTTGTCTGTGGTGCCTCATTCCTACATTACTCTGTTTTCTTATCTTTTCTTTACAAATTGGTTTGCCATGCTCTGTATCACAATGTAAAAAAAAGTTTTTATTTTATGTTCTTCTTACTTCACATATGTTCTTCTATCCCTGCAACAACCCTCACCATCTTCATATGTTGAATCATAATGAGCCATCACTGTGTTGCTAGCCTGTCCTGCATGCCTGCATTAGCTCAGTTCATTGCTTAGTTTTGCCACTTACTGTAAGTTGACAATGGATGTCAGGAGCATAGTTTTTCTTCATGATCCTGCGGGAGTCTAACCACAGATTTTGGGGATTTTGACAGAAAGAATGTGTATCATGGTTAATCAGCAGTGATGAGACATTGGCATATTGAAATTCCTCTGGAGAGAACTAAAGGCTTATTCTCCCCTCTAGTCTCCCAGAGCTCCTTAATAGACCTTTGTGAATGCCTACAGTCACAAATTAATTAGTTTCATCTTTCAGAGGCTATGACATCTGCAGTTTGAGTAGACAAAGTACCACTGCAGCAGTAAGCTTTCGTACAATGTACTTTTTCTGCAATCAGCTGTTTCATTGCACGTATAGCTCATACTAATTCTGTGCTTTCATTCAGAACATATTCAAACAGTAAAGAATACAATTTTGATTTTATTTGTTTTCTCAGGCCACTAAAATATGTTGATTCTTTTTATTTATACCAATTAAATTAAAAGATTTTAATAGGCACTTAACCAAAATTCTTGGTGAAGAAGAATTGTCTGGTGATGTGACAATACCTTTAGCCAAGTACTAATATAAATGATTTTCTATCCATATGTAGCAACTGTAATATTTCATGGTACTTCAGAGATCTTCAAAAACATGCTTCCTATGTATGTGCAAGGTGCATGTATATGTATGTGTGTATTTGTATTACCTTTTATATTTGAATTTCCTTTCAAGCTTTTTTCAGCTCCAAGTGTGTTCAAACTGCTTGCTAGAAAGTTGGCAGATGATTGGAATAGCTATGGAAACACCTGTTAAATAGTGATAGGAAACTCCTTTGTAGTGGATTGCAGCTGTGTCTTTCACTGTTAAGAGAATGTGCCAAGCCTGGCTTCATTCAAACTCATTCCTTCAGGTGTAGTAACACTTTAAAGGAGTGAGTTATGTGTGTCTGTGGTGGTGTGCACAGAGGAATTCCCAGTGGCTATACAGTGATGGATGGCTAGGTCTTGACTCATAGTTTTATTAACATATTAGTGGCAACAGTTCAAACCAAATTACATCTATTATGCTCCATTACAAGTACTAAACAATTTACATCTGCTGAAATTCCTACAGGCAGGTCTGCCTGCCAGCAGCCATCTTTTGTGTGTGTAAGGGTATTCAGGAGAGCATAGGGGAGAATAAATTATACAATCAACAATTTACTGAGTTGTATGAAAGTGAGAGTAAAAGCTTTTCAGCATGAAAAATAAATCCATTTTCTTTTTCCATCAGAGCTGTGTTGAGAATCTTCTAACATTGCAGGTTATATGATCTCATTTCTGTTTTTTCACTGCTGACAAAAATTAGTATAAAGAATTAAGAACTACTGATGTTGTTTAATACATCTGTTTCTCTTGCGCTATTTTTCCGTGGAAATTGGTTTTATTTAATCATACAATCTGCCTATACTACAGATGATCTGCGTAATCTGTCAATTCCTCCCAATAGCCTTTTAGACTACTTCAAGAACGGGGGCTTTAGAGCAAATACCTGTGGGTGTGGGGAGAACTGCTGAATCAATAAATGAGGGTGACTGAAATGAATGCCCTTACAGAAGGGAAGTTGTGAAGAGCTTGGTCTTTGTACATCATGTTTGGAAGCAATTGCCTGAAAATTCCATATGTGTTGGCTCCACATGTAGCCAGCATATGCTGTCTGTTGCCTAGTCTGGTTCATAGAGGATGTGGTGGGTAGGAAAGGCTGTTAAATTAAAAGTTAACTGTTAAAAGTTAAATTACATTAACGCAAGTAGTTAGGACAAGGTTTAGGACAAAGGACATGAGTCTATTAAAAAAAAAAAAAAAAGTTTTGGTAGTTCTGCTGTTCATGGAACATCTAGTTAAATGACAATTTCTGTGCATTGCAATTTGTCTAGGTATACAAGAAGAATTTGTAATTTAAGGAAACTGTAAACTGTATGGTATAAATTGATATAAATTTGGAAATCTAGTTGGTATTTAAAAGAACACAAAGTGGCCCAGGAAGTGGAGTAGAAGATTTTATTGATTAAAATGGGCCCAAGCTCAACCTCTCATCATTCCTGCAGTCTGAGGTTAGTCTGGCAGTGAAATTATGAAATTCTAGCTTGTGCATGCCTGCTTCTCAATTTCCATTCTCTTTTCGTTTCCTTAATAATCTGGCTTTGTGGATGGGTTCTGCTATGTATTCAACATGAGACTAATTTATCTCAGGGAAAAAAAAAAAAGGCACAAGCAGTTGTTACTCCACCAAGCATTTTACTTAGATAATGGAAATAACTAAGTATATGAATGTTTGCATCTTAGTAGGATTGTCTGAGACTGATATATTCATTAAGCTAGTTTTCTAGTGGTTTCAGTTTAATAGTAAATAGGCATTATAGCCCATATAATAAATAATAATAAATGTGTAAGATCTGTATCATTTTCTCTGGCTGTCTGAAACAATACTTTTTATATGTTAAATGTATTTTGAATATACTTATTTGACTTCCTTTGTGGGATATAAGATTGTAAGTCAAAGCACGAAGTACATATGCTTTTTAGAGACATTTTTGACACCTCTTTATTTCAGTTTGTGTAAGTGTTGATTTCTCTGCATGCATAACAAGTTCAAGTTAAGTCAAGTCAAGTGCCTAAACTTACACATAAGAATATGGCTTTGCTTTGGAGACTTTATCTTGTAGTGTCATCATTTAGATATTGTAGGGAATGTTACAGCATGTACTGATTTATAATTTCATTATAAATAACCCCGTGTTTAATAGCTCTTTAAACTAAGGAGGGGTTACAGTGAAACAGGCAAACTGGGATGCAATATTAGTAAAGATGTAATGATCCAAATTGCATTTTCTGTTGAAAAACTATTTCAGGTTGCTCCATTTAGATCTGTATAGTAAACTTTAGACTCATTGAATTTGCAGGAAATTTTGCACTGATTTTAGTGGAAGTAGAGTTTTAGCTATAGTATGCAACACTACTGGGAATTTCTGCGACTTCCCATTGAATACCTGACTCATGGTTTTTTGATATTAATGTTGTTGCTAGCTTTAATTTTTTGTGTGAATGATTAATTTTTTTTTTTTATTGTTTTACTTATGTCTGCTAAAAACAGCTTAGCTGGAAAAGCTTTAACACCTGGTTTAGTAGTATCCCTCTGACTAAAGTTCAGGTGAACATTTAGGGTAGAGTAACAGAATTTGGGATGCAGAGGCTGCTAATGTACCTAACTGGCTAACAGCAGATGGGTAAGATGCAAGATGTTTTAGAGAATGCAGAATAATACAAGGTCCATATGATACAGGGTATGTATATACTTGAAGGTAAAGAAGTTTACCTAGTTAGTCTACTGTAATCAGAGCACTTTAAAACTAGATTATGAATATAGTTCTCTTATTAATTCTTCTTCAGCGCTTCCTTCCCAAAGCAGATCTACCTACTTTGATGATCCATCCTATTGACTTGTGCTATTAGATTTTGCTTCTGAGTGGTACTAAGGCTCTGTCCTAGATCTAGCAATGATTTAGCAGTTGCTTTTAAGTACATGAAGTCCTACTGATGTCCAGAGCTCAGTCACTAATTCCAGATAAAAATCCTTCTACTGAAGGAACGTGAATGATTTAAAGAATTATTTCCTAGTTACCACTGTTAACTAGGCCTACTGTGCATAGTATTGTGCCTAATAAAGGTTTACCATACTTGTAATTCAAATTCAGGTTGCATAGTTTCATGGAAGCTAGCACTCATTACATGAACAAGATAGCCTATCTTCCATGCAGGTAGAGGTTTTAAGTTAGTATAAGTTATGAGAGTTCAAGAATAAAAGCTTAATAATAAGAATCATATATAATTTTATAATAAGAAAAATTTAGTCTTTTCATTAAAAGTATACGTTATTGAAGTGTCATACTTGCTACAGCAGTAGCTTCTCACGTTGTATAACAAATGGGTTATAGTAGAACTATTAGCATTTATCAATGTAATACATCCTGGTTCAATGTGGTGACGTAGGTCATCCAGTGTATTCATTAATTCCTTACTGTTTCACAAAGATTGATCTTACCTTCTTCAGTACTCTTTCTGCTCCACAAACACTAACTTTTTTTTTTTTTTTTTTTTTTTTTTTTCCTGTCAAGGTAACAGAAATAATTAGGTCAAAATAAGAGACACGATTTCTAATCTGCTTTTAACTTCCAGTTTGCTGCTGCTTTGTCATGTCTGTTACAAATACTTTTGCTGAAGTCCATTCTGTTTAAGTATAGTCATATTTTCCACTGGAAACATGGATAGCAACTGTGGAATAAGCCCCACACACAAACAAACAAAAAAAGATTTTCACGATAAATGCATAAACAAGCTCATGAGTGATTTTGAGTGCTTAACTAGCAATAATTGAAGAGTTTGACTTCTTAATGTTACTCCAGTATCTGGTAACTCAGATACATTTCATATAGCATGATATGATTACTCCAAAATTAAACCATCAAAAACCATTTGTAATATTTCAAAGATATGGCTGTGAAGAGATGTAAATTATTCTGAAGTAAAACTTCAGAATTCAAAGTTTGATGCAAATATTCCTTTCTGAGAAAAAATGATCATATAAATCTCTACTGAAATCATGCTCATTAGAAAACCATGAAAACTTTGTGGTTTTCATCTCCTTGTGTTTCATAATTTCCAATTGCCAGAAAAGCTAACACTGAACAAAGGCTGATGCATTTTTTTTTGACAGCTTTCGCTGAAGCAAGTGAAAAGCAGCATAATTCATAGGAACAACTTATAGGGAGATACTGAGTGTTGTCATAGTTGTTACCACACAGCTGATCTCAAGACTTGTATTACCCAGCTTCAAGGGTTAATGCATTTTGTGTCAGACCTTATTATAGAAGTAACATACAGGGTAGTGGAGTTCTTATCAGAAGACATGATAATTGAAGAGTAATAAGCAAATATTCCTTTGTGAATATTTGTGATGTGTGACTCAAACTTCTAAGTGCCAGTCCTTTATGGCAGTACTGGGTTTTCTGTAGTTTTATTTCATATGGCTAAAGTTATCCTATCTGCATGTTACCTTAATTTGTGATCTTTCAATTTACTTTAAGTATTGATATCTGTAGTTGGTATTAAAACATTCTTCTAAAACTAACCTGATCAAGAACATAATTGCTGTGATCTCCTGGACACTTGTGCTTTTCTGTTTCTTCATAAGAGAAGCAGAATGTAGCTTTTACCTCCAGTTCCCTAGCTTAACCAAATATAGTAAAGAAAAATACAAAGTGAACTGTTAGATCCATCTGAAGTATATGCTGTTAATCATGCCAGTACTTTTCCCAGGGCCCTGGCTTGTGTGGTGTTCTCTGAGGCTGCATTGTCAGAGTTCAAGTGAAGTTTTATAAAAGCATCTTTCCTTTTCAATGAAAATGATTCTACAATAAATTTAGTCAGCAGCTAAGACTTCCCAAATTCTGTTGAATGAAAAGTAAAAAGAACAGCATGTGAGATGCACAGATGGCAAAGATACATTTTGGAGCAAGCAATTCTGCTTCTCCCTCTCTTCTTACACTGTGAACAGTCTCTTTTTTCTCCATCCTATTTGTTATTCAGAACTATTCATCAAATAGCTGTGGGCATTTGTTCGTGGTATTTTTCTGTACTTAAGTGATCAACTGCGTATATTTGACAACTCAGATTCTTTTGGTTGGATGCTTAGGTCACATACATGATTTGTTTCCTTTCCCTGACTTGATAGTCTTTTTTTTTTTTTTTTTTCCTATTGATTAAGACTTTCCAAATAAATGTTCAGTTTCTAAATTATCTGCCAATAATTTTTTGTATTTATAACATTCCCTGTTCTCATCACTTTCACTGATACATTGGAGTACTGGAGTATCTATAAACAACTTCCATGCCCTGAGATTGAGATTTTTTGTTTCTATTTTTCCATTCTTTATCTGAATTTGAAAGAGAATGTGGATGAGTGAGGGTGGAGCAGGGTATTGTATTTGTGTCATTTTAGATTACCTTCTCTAGCTGTGTAAAAAAATAAAAAATAAATAAAAAAAATTTAGAGAAGGTCATTTGCACTCTTAAAATGAAATGTTTCCAAAGGAAACATTTCTTCTTCTGGAGTGTGTTCTAGTCCTGCAAAACATTGTTAGGCAAGCAGTCTGTCTTTCTGTTCTAAACCATTTCCCTCTCATGAAACACTTGTAAATTGGAGTAACTTTATCTGAATACTTAAGATTAAAATGTCTTTTGTAATATTTGCTTCAAATATTGCTGTTATGTATTCTGTTGCATGCATGTTGTCTGCATTTTTCACATCTGCCACTGCAGAGTTTTCTGCAAAAACACTAAGCTCTGATATAAAAGGTGAGGACTATCTCTACTTTCTCTTGAGTTAGCTGGAGCTTAGACCACTCATGTGCTTTTGTAGAGCACTGCAGAATGAAAAGTACCATGCTATCACTATTTATTCTTTGGATAGTCAAAAGTCACTGACTTTATAGGCTTTGAAGTCTAAAATTTCAGTAAAGTGCATGGTAATGTATTGGTTTTAAAAAAATGGTTTATATACAGCTTTATACTAGGTCAGTGGGATGATAAATTTTCTATATAAGAAGTGCCAAAATGCCTACATGGTATTCTGGGATATTCATAATAGCAAGCCTAAACATACAGCTATCTTGCAGGAAGAAATGCTTTGCACAGTTTTGTGGATATATTTTATCCAAGCAGAGTTGGCTGCATACTGACACTTATGTCTGGGGAGGATGGAAGGTGGTCTTTTCATGTTGGCCCTTCTGGTGAAATTTGGTCATACAAGCAGTTTCTGGAGTGTGTTGTGGTTGCACGATAGGTTGCTTGAGAACATGACACAGTACTGGAGTTTCTTATTTTTTATCATGTGTAGAAGAGTAAACACTCATTTTGATATGGTGCTTGATTTTGCTTGAAATTTTACTGTATTTTGGTATTAAACTCTGGTTTTGGTATTACTTTGAGGGCTAAGGTGGTGTAAAGCAGCAACCTTTTTGGTGAAATGGTTTCACTTTCTTCCACACAATACAGCATCTTTCCTTTTTCCTTCAGGAGTCTTTACAGGTTTCTCTTCTGTATTTCAGGATGAGATTTCCCCCCATCTATTACTGTGATTGATAATTTGAAGTGCATTGTGGAGTGAGGAAGAAGCTGTTGACAAGCATTGAGTGCAGTCCTGTATTTCTGATCCATGAGTTCGGAGCAGATTGACAGAAGTCAAAGAAAATGATATAGAAGCACACTGTCTTAATTAAACATAAGCCTTTACTTTCTGTTGTGACAGAAGCTTTACTACATCAAACTTCAAAAATTGCTTTAGTAGTAATAGAAGAAATCATGGTTCAAAGAGAAAGAGGAATGCTGTTCACATTCATATTTTACATATTGTTTACATTTTATGCTATTGCTTGTGCCAGTAGAGCATTAAGGGCTGAACCACAGAAACAAAGTTTGTCTATAGAGGGTATAGTGGTGGTAGAAGAAAAATGCATGTCAGGCTTAAACATCTTATTTTAACTCTGGATAATAGTGAGATGACTTGGTTGTAATAGATCCTGTGTTTTAAGTACTCTGGTTATTGTTACTCAGTTTAGTGATTCTTCAGATTTCCTCTGCTGAATCTTCTTTCTTTTCAGATGTTTTAATCTTATCCACACATCCAAAATACTCTGTAATAGAAATTGTCATTATAGACCTGTTTCCGATGTTACAGTAATGCAGCTTGAGCAACTGTTGATTTTACTGGTTTGTAAAATGAGACCAGACCTGAGTCACTACTTCATGTTGTTTTTCAATATGGTATTTCATTTTAGGAAATACAAGAGTGCTGGTAGCCCTCAAGCACCTATTTGGAGGGAGGTGAATCTATTTACCCTCTCCTTGTTCTTCCATTCTGTTTGCAGATAAGATTTGACTGAACAGATTTTTAAAGAACAATCCTGGTAACAGGGATCTTTGAGTTAGTCTGTTACGGTACATTGCACAGTCCTGTGAAGAGGAGGGACAGGCAGGGAGCTAGCTCTCTAGGTGAGAATTTTTCTATTACATCACCTTTTTGGTGGAAATAATTTCATCCAAATTATTCTTCGTGGAAAATACAAAATTTCATTGACAAGAGTTTTTTGTTGTTGTTGTTGTTGTGTTGTTTTGTTTAAAAACAAAACAAAACAAAACAAAACAACTTTCCTCTACAGTTAGAATGATTCCTTTCTTGTGTTTTACTTAAAACTGGAACTCATCCCACCCCATGGGTTTGCATCAAGTTCAACATTCTAGGAGTAAGCATTTAGAATTAGAGAAGCTCACAAGCTTTTTTTTTTTTTTTTTTAAACTTGAACTTTGACTTCTTTTGTCACCTAGTTTTCCATTTACCTGTTTTGTTCATGTCATTGAATTGACTTTTTCCTCCTGATTTATCTCTCTGCAGATCAGCATTTGGGTTATTTTTGAGTATGTCTGACTTCACTGAGATTGTGGAAATCAGGGTCTGCTCCTCTTCATTCTGGTCATTCATTGCATGTTTTCCTTTCCAGCACTGAGTAGCACCGAACACTTAATCAGGGTGTGGGAAGGTGGAGTGGCATGTAATTTCAGTTATAGCACAGGCTGCAATATAAAACCCACGTCTGCTTTGTCTGTTAGATTGATTCATATGTCTGTATGGATTTCTAATTAGCTTTAGCCTCTCTCACAGTATGCGTTTTCAGGATTGCAAAATGCTGTCAATATTCTGTAGTTTCTGCTTTTTAGGAGCTGTTACTTTTTTTCACCGCTACATGAGAGGGCAGCAGCTGGCTACTAATGTGTGCATCTCACGGCATTCTCTTTTGTTCTCAGCTTGCCACCTGGTGGCGAAATATGGAACGGTGTGGAGGAATGGTTAAGTGAAGTAGGTCATGTGAATGTTGAGCAACTAGGAGGTCGCGAGCTAACAAAGTATCGAACGCAGCTCATATGAGTCTGAGAAAGTACGTAACGTCTGGGAGCTAATCAGGCACAAGGACACGATATCTGTTGGTGGTTTGGGAAAGTACTGACTGTGTTATTTCGGTCGATGGGAGTGAGAAACTAGCTGATAAAATAGAGAAATGCACTAACCAATCATGAGCTTAACTTTTGCAATATGTATGAGCTAATTATATTGAATTAGATAAAAGACGACTGAGCTATCTAATAAATTGAAGTTCACTGATCACTCATATTGAGCGTCTGTGTCTTCCTTCCGTCGACAACAAAAGTCCTCGCAACAGAACGGTGCTTACAGGAGCACAGTGGACTAAGTCCTGACTGTTCACCAAACCCAGGCTCTGTTTCCAAGTGAAACCTTTGATTTTAAATACCACAAGAATTTTCATAGGGGTCCAATGTTAAAATACTTGGTTTTGTGCTCTGTATCAGAAGTTTGAGGCTAACTCTGCTTTTGCTGAAGTAAACAGTAAAACTTGTATTTTTTGTGCATGTTGTATGCATTAGAAGTAAATATTAATTGTTTGTGTTTTTAACAACTTCAGTGTTGTTATAAAGTGGTCACGTTAAATCTTTTCTCTTTTTTAAACATTTTGTTGTTTGGCATTTCTAGAGTTTTATTACAGGATCCTATTTTTACATAATTTTCAGCAGTTATTTAACCAGGGAAATAAGACACATATATATATCCTTAGTTTTTAAATGACTTTTTGATGTATTACTTCTTGAATAATGCCAGCATTATCCCTCTTGCTGAAGGACACCATTATTGAGGCAGTTCTATTATGAGTTTTAAGGAGCTTAAGATTAGAGTTTAAGATTACTTGTAGTAAATATACACTTATCTGGTTTAATTAAAAATAAAGCACTATGTAGATTTCTTTCCAATGTTTTTATAAGTAAGATTGTATTCTTTAAAATTTTACTGTAATGAATAATTTGTATTTCATGACAATAGAAGTTGAACTTCTACTTTTGTATATGTATAAATATGAAGCATATGGATATATGTACAAATATTCAAATATGCATCCTTCAGTGAAAATGATTACTTCATTGTATGCTCAGAAATGCTGCCTTCACTTAATGCTGTTTTGCTGTTGGTTCTGTCGTGATGCTTAATTTTTAATGAAATTAAAACGCGCTTCTTCCTTTATTCTTGGACCGTTTCACATTCAGTTCCTCAAGGAATTGTGCAAGGGCAACATTAGGTTTGCATTAGTGTTATTTTTCAGATCATGCACATTTTGCAGTCATTGAGGGTTCAAAGCCCATGACAATTTAAATAAGGTGGCTGTTTAAATTGTAGACCTGAGAGCTTTTCAATTTTTAATGTTTGTCTTCTGAATAAGAAGATTCTGGTATAATTTAAGATGCTTTATTGAATGGAACACAGTGAACTGCTCATGATGAAGCAGGCCTTACTGAGGTCGCCTTGGCAGTGGGGTTGATGGGATTCATGCCAGTTAATCAGTCTAAGTATATGAATCAGAATATCCAGTTGTGCACTGAAACCTGGACACTGGCTTTGAATAACTTTTGGTTAGAAATACCTGATAATTGCATACCAGTTATCAGATGGGTTTTGTGTTTATCAGCAATGACTGCCAGAAGGTCATTTATCCCTCCAAAGCATGTAGCCAGCTGTGAATCTCTTAGATTTGTGTAAGCAAGGCTACAGTTGCTTCCCAAAGTACTTAAAAGCATTTTCAACATGCAAAATAACTTCATAGTCCCACAAACTGATTAAGCTGACAGGAACAAATCCTGCAGTTCAAAGTAATCATACTTTCCCCCATCTGGTCATTTCAGCCATTTTGCTCTCCTTTGCTCTATTCCAACTCAGTGGTTTATAAACATGGTAAATTAGGTCAGAGTCTAAGCCATTTTTTGTAAATGGTGAATTGATTGATGACAATACAAAAGAAGCTAGAGAAATCAGAAAGCTTCTAGCCTGAATGGTTGAGTGATGAGTTGACTTCATCATGTAAAGATGGTGAAATAGCCAAATTTTGAGTCACTTATGTAATCGCCAGCCTCTTAGGAACATATGATTAAACAGTACTAATGTCACTCTTAAGGAGACATTTATTAGATAACTCATCTAAATGATTTTTCAGTAAGTGCATACAATAGCTGGTGATTCAGTTTAATGGTGCAACTTCTTAATGTTTTTATGGTTAAGTCAGTGCCCATGGAAGCTGTGTGTAAAGCTCTGTCACCTTAAGCATCTACTTACTTCTGGCTAGAAAGATGCAATTTTACTTGACCTCTCAAATGAGCAACAGCAAATCTGACTTTTGAGTCATGTTTCACTCTTTTTTCTTGGGTGGGGAGATAAGGATAAAGATACACGATACAATGAAAACATTGCACATCTTAGTTTTATTGGCCATATTTTTCCGGTATCCTTCCAAGTAATGAAAGAACTCTGGAGTAACACCTAATGTGTCAAAGATCAAGTGACAAAACTGCCTAGCCCAGCCTTCATTTTGAAAAGGTCTGAATCACCTGCAAGTCCAGTTTACATCCTAGAATAAATTTCAAAAGCGATTCAAGATGAAAGCTTGCCATTTGTTGGGCTGTAACCTGAAGAATAAAGAAAATGTTATGTTGTACAGAGATGGAGAATAGTATGAGAAAGCTAAAATGCCACTGTAGAAAACTAAGACTTGGGTTTACTTGAACTGCTATGATCTGGTTACCAGTTTGCAAGAAAAGCTGGTGCAGCAAAACTACACTTTTCTCATTAGTCAATTCACTTCATTCTTTACTGTGATCTGGTCTGACACAATTCCATTTCTTAAAGTTTTTGTATGTAATGTGTGTGTATATTTGTATATTATATTCAAATGTGCATATTTAGTATATTTTTATATATAAAAGTATACATATTAAATATTATTTATGGCTTGTTTAGCCTAGTAAAGTGAAAACAAAGTGATAGCTTTAAATATGGAGGAACTAGAGGTGGGATAAATACCAAAAAAAAAAAGAAGTTACTTAAACTGAAATGATGGCAAAGAGCAAAAAGACTATGGTTATTAATAAGTTCCAGTAAGAACTTAGTCTACAAACTATCATTAGAGTGAGTCTTTAGAATTGTGTTTTGTAATTCTAAGAGAAAGAAAAGGAACAAGGAAACCACGCTACTTTTAATTCAGAATTTGATAAATTTGAGTGGAATCAAAGATTAGATCAGCCACAGACTGGATATGTAACCTAGGAGGTCTTCTCCCCGGTCCGCTATCACTAAATGAATTGTTTTGAGTGCTATAATATGACACAAAAGTAATATAAATTTCACATTAAATACAGTGATGCTCTTAAATGTGTTAATATAACATGTTAAATGACCATATCTCTTTACATTTTAATTTTAGCACATTTATTTTGATAGTACAAAAGAACTCTTAGAACTGCTATGTAAAACAGCTTTGCAAGTTGCCATAGCAATTAAATTGTGGAGTTCAATAATGTTTCTTCCTTTGTCTTAACTCTGCTGTATGATTTTTTTCAAAATCAAGCCAATATTTCACATTTTCTTCTCATTTTTCTGACTAGTTGAATAGCAGGTACAAATCATGTTGAATTTTGATTTGTGCTCCGTGCCTTATCTGTGCTAAAATTTATCACCTGTTTCAATTTTCTAATTTTGGTTCTTCCTGTATGCTTAGCTTGCTCATACAGACTGCAAACAACACAGGGCAAAGCCAATGATTTCAAAGTATCTCTGACAACCTGGGTATCTGTTCTTCTGTTTTAAACATTGTCCCTCTATGTGGCTCCATTTAATGCTTCTAAGCTAAAAATAATAACTGGGAGGGTCTTTTTCCCCTTTCTGCTTTGCTGTTGATCTTTAAAATTATGAACTCAGGCAGAACATAAGGAAGCTGTGCTAAGACTTTTTGCTTATTGTATTTCTCCCCAGAGGCCACAAATTAGCATGCAATAAGAGAGCTCCTCTCCTGGAGTATTTTCAAATAAAAAATGTATGACTGCGGGAGGGAGAAAAGAGTGATAACTGCCATTTGATGGAGGAGGATCTGAAACACCAAGGATTATATTCAGTATTTCTTCTATAGTGACCAAGTTGAAGAGCTTTTCCTCAGTTCAAGATAGCTTCTATTTCTGGTCTTTGCACTCTTGTTCATTGAGACCTGTGATGTGGAGAAAGTCATTGTAGTATGAGTGGGACATAAGCTATGTTGGAGTATGGCCCAAAGCAGTTAGCAGTTAAAGGGGGGAGGCAGTGAGAACTTAGACTTGGGAGGGGGGGCGGGGGGCAACAACTAGAAATTCTCAAGCTTCCCACAGAAAGGGAATTCTAGAAAATTAACGTTCTTGAAGGCCCTGTAAATAAAATATCATTTGTTCTTTTGTTATTGAAATGGAGCAGACAGCCGCCCTCAACTCCTGGGAGGCATCCTGTGAAATACCCCTACATTAAACAGGTTCCCATAACAAATCTATGAATCTGAAGAGTCAGGTAAATTGCCAGGGAAGTAACCAGTGTCACAGCAGAATTTTGTCGAATGTTTTCCATGAAACATTTTTATGAATCAGTATTTTCCATCAAAAATCCATTCAATGAGAAAATTTCCACCTATAATTAATTCCCAGTTGTAACTAGATTTCCAAAGGCCATTGTAGAAGACTGTCAAAGCTGAGAACTGAAACAAAACCTCTCTGGGTGATTACATTACTGGCAAGACTAATTCCAAACTTCTGAAAATGAGTAAATAACCATTGTGGAGTAAAGAGCTGCACACAGTGTTCAAGGTAAGGCCATACTAATATATAATATGGTATGACAATTGCCTCTTTTGAGCAGCTGGTGTTTAATGCATCCTAAAATGCAGTTTGCCCTCCTGGCTGTCAGGGCATGCTGCTGACTCACATTGAGCCTGTTGTCAATCAGATTTGATAGATTTTCTGTAGGAAGATTATATCTTTTAAGTGACAACAGAACTGTCATCTTGTTTTCTAATAAGCTACTGTGTATTAGCTTGTTGTTTTTTTTTTCCTGTAAGATAAAAATACTTCATGTTCTGAGTTTTGACTCAGAGATGCTTCCTTCCATTGAAGTGGAAGCCTGTCTGAGGTAGCTTTCTTGTGTTCTTGAAGACCCACATCTCTAGCTGAAATTGGTCAGGTGCCATTTCTTCATCATCTTTACTGGGCAATATTGCTATGTATTTGGCATGTCTGTGGACCCTTTTTTGGCTGTGGGAAAAATGGCTGCACTTTGTGCTGCATTCCTGATCCAGTCAGAAATAACATTTTTTTTTTCCTGTTATGAATCTCAAGAGCTTGAGTTATGTGGTTTCTGGCATAAACATTTCCAGCTGTTTACATCATGGGCCTTTGATCAGTTGCATCGATAGGGCAATGCCCCAGAGCCTGTCTTGGACTAAGTAAGCTAGTAAGTAAGTCTAGCCAGTGTTTGTTTCCTGGATGATGTCCTCAGAAGGAAGATTAACTTGTACAAACCTCAAATCCTAAGCAAGATAGTTTAATACACCTTTCCCTGCTTGAGAAAACAGGTAGGGAAAGGCACATAGTTATTTCTTTCTGGAGGGCTTTATCGCAAGGCCTTTGGCTCAAACTGGGATTCTTGGAGACTTAAGAGCAAAAGGTTTTGTGATCTCTGATGGACCTTCATAAATTTAAAAACTTCTGATCTTGAATGTGAAAACTTAATGTTCTCTTATTTAAAAGGTTACTTGTTTATCATTGATTTTCTGAAGTTAATATTTTGACTGTAAGTTACCTGCAGTGCATATCAAGTTTTTTTTCTAAAGGCTTACAGTACAGGTGCTGAGTGTTGTAAATATTGAAGTGATATGAAAAGAAATAAGGAAGAATTTCAAGAGAATCATGTACATTTCTTTACCAGGAATCAGTAGAATAAGTCCTGTTTTTATTGATGGTATTTAGAGAATTGGGCTGCAGCTGGAAATGCGACTAGTCATCTCCAGTTGTCTTAATCTCTCTGCCTACAGCAGACTATAGCAGCCTACGCTTGTCCTTACCTCTTTCCTAGCATTAGCAGTTATGGTGATCAGCACAAACTACTCCTTTTTTTTTTTTTTTTTTTTTTTTTTTTAAGAATTGAAACTCTTTTATCAGAATGAGAAAATGTCCCCATGACAATGCCAATCAGAGAGGAATTCCCTTCCAAAATGTGGGAAGCAGTAGTCACCAGCTCTAAAACAACACTTGCAACATGTGGCCTCTCCTTTTGCCATCCATTTCTGAAATGCCTGTTCGTGACCTCATTCAAAGAGAAACTAAGCAGCTACTCCCTAATCTAGGTGCAGCTGCTATTGCTGACCCTGCTGTGGCAGGCCTTCAGCCAAGGTATGAGAGAGAAATTGGTCTCTAAATGAGGAATAGGTTGTTGAAAGGAACTAGAATATCTAGCTACAGATGTCTTAGTTCTAGCCCTTCCCCAAACAGTATTGTCTCTTAATGAAATATCTCCACTGAGCAGAGAAAAAGTTCTTGTGCATAACCTTTGTTTCTGGGAGGATCTTCTCTACCTGAAGAGCCCAGACTGCATTCTACATCTAAGCACTGTTGTACATGTAGAACATACTATGTGTTTATACCTGTGTGTGTGTGTATATATATATATATACACACACACTTACATGTGTCTATATGCGCATGCATGCACATGAATACATATAAATCGTATGTAAGTGTTTATGAATTTCCCAATCTGTTTTCCCAGGCTTTCTTCAGGGAAGGAGTGGGAACTGGGTAGCATTCTGAGACTGGCTTGGAGGAGCCATCTGTTGGCTCTGATCCAGTTTGTAAACACTTCTGTATTGTTGCTCTGCCAAATGTAAAGCATGTGTTAAGAAAGTGACAATCAATGCATTTACAGTAAGTGCATTCTTATGCATAGGCTCTGCTTAATGTTTAATTCTGAAGCAAAATACAATGTATCTATGGCTATCCAGTATCCTTTTGTTAATCCAAATGAGAAACCATATATGACTATTTATACAAACTGTGAAAGTTCAGCTGAAACTATAGTACAAAGCTGATGGAGTTGAAGGCATGTTATACTGGCAGAAGATCTCATCTAGTGATCTCAGAACAGTTCACTGTCACGCCAAATGCTTGAGTTGTTTGCTCAAAATGTCTATGCATAGTTTCAAGCTTCAAGAACTGTCTCAAATGTAATACTGTAACTCTGTTCTGAGGTAATGATTTTTAAATGGCTAACAAGCATCCAGAAGTACTTAACAGCTTACATTATTTTACTTGTATTCAAATTATAGTTAATAGAGGGAGTTGGATATAATATGCTGCTCCCTCCCCCTTCTCAGCACTGCACAGAGAACATCAATAGTCAGTGCCTGGGAAGTGACAATGAACACTTAATCTCTCCCATAAAAAAACTCTTCCCTTGATAGAGCAGAGATCAAAAATAGGGGGAGGCAGAAAAATGGATATAATGTTGTTCCTTTCCAAGGTAAATGCAAATCCTGCTTTCCAGAACAAAGGAGCTGGCAAACAACAGGAAGCAATTTCCTTGTGTATAGCTCAAACCCTCCTTCAGCTACCACTTGAAGCTTTTTTTTCTTTCAGGATCATGAAACTAGTGCTTTTTGAGACTACACTTGACTTCAGAGTTTTCTTTTCCTCCTTTAGTGCTTTGCTTATCCCATGCTTTTTATACAATTCAAACTTCTGGCAAGTATTTTGGTCGCTCTTGCTCAATATGATTCCATACACTAAAGTTTGAAAACTATTTCAATTTTGCAAAACCATTACAGTTTTAAGGTTTCTTTGAAGGCATCAGTCCTATCTAAATTTCAGCACTTGTACAATATTCACAATGACAATGTATTTTTGGAGACACCTCCCTCTATACCAGGTTGTCCAAAGAAAACGAGAAATTTGAATTGTGATGTTCTCATTCATAGCAGTTTTTAGGAAGGGGATGAAGCAACATCAAAAGGCTGATCCGACACTGGTTTCAGCAAGTGAGAAAGTAGTCAGTTGTTTTTGGGCCTGAAAATGTCCCAGTTTGTCATTCTCTAAGACCAAAAATGTTCCAGTGGCCTGGTTTTCTTTCAGAGGGTTTTATTCAACATTTTTTAAAGCCTGTGTTACCAAAATGGATTGTGTACTGACAGTCCTAAGTGCTAATAACTAAATATACAAATGAAGATGACCTACTTTTAAAAGGCTATAGTTTTCAAAGATATTATTTCTCAGTTCAAGTTATTCCAAAAACAAACAAAAAAAAAACAAAAAAAAAACAAAAAAAAAAAAAAAACAGGCTTATCTGATCATTCTCCATTACAGTGTTTTTATCAGTTTTGCAAAGTTAAAGAACTTTTTCAATATAAATAATGTCTATTCTATGAATTTTGGAGCCTATTTTTACTGTCTGGTATGACGGCATTCAGACCACGCAGCCTGGCAGGCACTGGTCTCTCCTAGTGGCTTACCTCCCTAGTGACCATTTGTTTGCTGTGTCTTTTCAATCCTTTCACAGTACAAGTAGCAAAACTTCATCAGACTAGATTCTCACACAATTTGTACTCAGGCTAGCTAGAAACCTAAAATGTGCTAGAATCCTAAATGAGTTTATGAAATGTAAGTTAATAATCCATGTAGAGAGCTGGACTTTCCAGTTCTTTCTGTATGTATAGGCTATGTAAGGGCTAATGGTGATCAGGAGCAGTGGAACTTTTTTTCCTGTGCATGAGTAAAGCATTCAGCTTGTAAGTACAGTGAAAGATGAAAGGTGTATTTTTTTCAGAACTGTTAGAAACAACTCCCTGAATAAATGTCCTTAAGTCACTTTGATATAGGTTTATTCACTTTCAATATATTATAAATAATGCAAATTTAATGTCCATCTGGACAGTAGGTTTTTTGCCAATTCCTACCACCAGCTGCAAAATTCACTGACTACAAGCTATGCAGCTGCCACACACAGTCAGTGCCAAGAAGGAGCATACTGCTAATGCTCCTTCAAGTGTCTGGGCTGGTATGCTGTACAGGAAAACAGATTAACTATGAGTGAGAAAGCAGGAAGAGCAAAGATTTGTGGTGGGGGCATGCACCTTTGTTTTAAAAGTTCACTTGTGGGGGGGGAGAGAGAGCCCAGCTAAGATCTAATCACCTTTGCTTACATTGGTAGTGGCCTTCATGACTTGTTTTATTTTGTCTTCTATTGTAATGCATATTGTTGACATTGTCTGCAGTTTGTCATATATGTTGTAGTAATAAGAGCTGCATAAGTGCATAAAATTACTGTGTACATATGATTTTTATGTATGTCTGGATGCTTTTTTTTTATATTTTGCTTAGTCTTCCCTGGTTTATAGGCTTCTTGTCTGAATGAAATGGTAGTCATCTTTCCCTAGGGAGAGCTCTCTATCAACATTTTCAGACTATTTTGTCTGCTATGCTTTTGGATCCATTTGTCAGTCTCTAAATATTGAGGATCTCCTCCATTTCTTTAGGCAACCAGTCTGGTTTGTTTCTCTCACTGTTTTGGAACGCATGTCCCAGGGGACCTGAAGATGCTGATGAGGAACCTAGAGCTAACACTCCGTAAACTGAAATGGAGAATTCATAGCAAAGGCAGTTGAAGCTGATGATGGGAGAAAATACAAGGTCTACACTGGGGATGGATCCAAGTTTGTTGCAAGTTTTTTTTCATTAAGAGGGTGTTCTTTACCTTTAGGGAGAGATCCATGCTTTTTGACAATTGATATTTATTAAATTAGCTAATATATTTAAATCTCTAAGCATACTCCTGTGATTTGGGCACCCACAGTATATATTAGCTATATAAAGCAATTCTCAGTTATGAAAGAATATTGCTTTTCAACAAGGACTTCAGATGGACAAGTGTAGTAGTCTTAAATTGAAGGCATCTGATATTCAGTCATGTCTTCCAGCTGCTTTAAGGTTAAGGGCAGAGTTTAAGCTAGCAAAAATCATTTTTTTTATTATTTTAACATGAGCTGAGAAGCCAGGTATCTCTTTGTCTTGGCATGTGTGTCTAGGTGATTATGCTGCTCTGTTTGTGGTGTTCACCAACCTTAGCACTGCACTTGGGGAGGTTTCCAGACCAGGAAGAGCAAGAATCTCGATCATTTTGACTTGTTCCATATAGTAATGGATGCTTTGGTGGGAATTAGACTTCTCTGCTACAGAAACCAGCACCATAGCACCTTAGTGGGGAGGCATTCCCAAATATTTGTATTTAATATCTGTGTAACTAGCCTCTTCAGCAATGAATGTTTCAAAAGTCCTGGTTTGGGGAGGTTGTTGTGTTATTGGTAAGTGATTCAGAACTTACCCAATGTTAGTCACATTACAGTTCATAAGAAAAGGAATTTCATGTTCCGTGTAATAAAAGAGCAAAATAAATTCTGGTCCTCCTTTGTCCTCTTCTCTGATTCAGGTGCACTCACAGTTGCTTTTTGAGACAGCCTATATAAGGATGTCAGATTCACTCTGAAAATAAATACTGTGATGGCAGAATTCATTTTGAGTAGGAAGGAAAGCTATTAAAGTGAAAGATCACCTTGTTTTTTTTTTTTTATTTTTTATTTTATTTTATTTTTGTGTGTGTGTGTGTGTTTGTTTTTTGTTTTTTGTTTTTTTTTTTTGTATGTTTGTTTTTTAGAGATTTTTAGAGGTTGTCAGCCTCTGATGGTGTTCCTCAACCATGTACTCACTGGAAGATTTTTTCCCAAATGTCTTAGGAGCCAGGGTGTCATTACTTTGAGAACAAGGTAGACAAACTGCAAAAGACCGAGTTTAGTCCCATTCGTTTTTTATTAAAAAAAAAAAAAAAAAAAAAAAGTATGAATAGTGATTTCAAGTTTCCTTTTTTACAAATGTTCCTGCAGGCAAGAGAATTTTCTCAATTAATGAATCAGCTCAACCCTCTAGAATTCGTAGTGCAGTCTCCTGTGTTTAAATCAATTCAGTGAAAACAAATCCTTCATTAAACTCACTGTGAGTGTAGGTGTGATGTTTCTCTATATGAGTAGTAAAAAGAAAGGTAGAAATGTTCATACAGAGGAAGTTTCACAGTTTCAGATGAGCTTACCTCTTCCTACAATTCTTTACCACTATTACATTTACCCAATATTGTAACAGAAGAGACTGCTGGGGGTAATGTTCCTTTCTAATTAAGACATCATAGAATGATGGCAGTTCTAGTGTAATTACTGAGTCCATTAAAAGCACTGCATAGAAATTAGTAAAATTCCTTCAAAACATAACTCAACCTGGAAGTACGTATATGAAGTCTTGGATGTTAGAGCTGGCTGATTTTAAAGATTCAGAATCTCAGCTACCTCCAGTTTTAAGGCTTTCCTGATCAACTCTCCAGTGTCTATGAAGAATGAAATGTGCTTTGCGATGGTCATTCTAATAGCTTGTTTACTGAAGTCCAATGTCAAAACTAC
Source organism: Aythya fuligula (assembly GCF_009819795.1). Lineage (NCBI taxonomy): Eukaryota > Metazoa > Chordata > Aves > Anseriformes > Anatidae > Aythya > Aythya fuligula. The sequence goes on from NC_045564.1 coordinate 587,046, forward strand.
TAAACCCTCAGTATCTGTGCGAACAGATTTTCTTATAAAACCTCAATGTGTTTATGATGGACTCAACCAACCCTCAAAGCTGAACTTACACAGATGCATTCAGCTTGGCCCTATTTCTATTAAAATCCACCTTGTGATAACAGGTGCTAATATCAGCTTGTTACTGGGTAAAGCTAATGAGTGGGAGACACCTGTCATGATGACAGGGTGGGTGTTGAAGGCTAATAATATTCTTGATGGCTAGTCTGTTGCTGACTGCCAAAATGTGCCATTATGGTCTCCAGTAAGTGCCCTGGAGGACTTCATTGCAGCTGCAAGATATGGCTTTCAAATAGGAAATATTTCTAGGAATTAAGTCAATCAGAGATTCCTTCTGAAGGAAATATGGCAGAATGAAGCAGCCAAGTGAGAAATATAAGCAGCCTCAGGAAAACTCCTAAATAAAGGACACTTTTAAAGCTGAGTTTAGAGATCTGCTATTTTTCCTCCCCTCTCCCCTCCTGCCCCTACCGACACCTCTTTCAAAAGCTGACAGGCAATAAGGAGACTGCAGACAGAACTTTGCTTCTGTGGAAGGAATTGGTAAATTCCTATTGACTCGTATTGCTAGTTCACTTTCATAAAACGAGGAGGTAGAAAGAACTGATATGCACTGGTGGAATGGGGATTAGCTTTTAGGGCCTTTGTGTTTTTGGTTTTTTTTTGTTTTGTGTTTTTTTTTTGACTTTGTAAAGTTAATTTCACATGGGAAGAGGAAAAGAATAGAGAGCATGCATTTTTTTTTCAGTGCTCTTTTTTGGATCTAAGTCTGTATGACAATAAGAACATGATTGTGAGATTAATGCATAAATTTGAGGAAATCTTGGCTATGTGGTACAGCCAGTTCCAAGTCTTTTTTTTTTTTTTTTTTTTTTTTTTTTTTTTTGTCCTCTATAGTGCTACGGCTTCACCTCTAGTTCACCTGAAGTCAGTGTTTGTAACTTTTGTTAGCTTGGTTAACCTCTACCTCTGTCAACTATAAAAAGGAGCAACATGTAGCTCCCAGAAACCAGTTATTGTTGCAAAGTCCTCTGCCATCAGGTGATGTTATGTAGGTTGAATGTGCATTGTTTCCATTGGGGAGCTTCTGTGAAGCATCAAACAGACCATTAATCAAATCAGTGAATACTAAAGCTGCTCAAGATTACTTTTTTCCTTGATCTCTCTGTTCATCAGAGCATATTCCAAAAAGTGAAACAAAATGGTCAACATGTATGTATTTTAAGTATAAAGCTGACTTCACACCTTCTAGATAATGCTTGCTGAAATTTTGCACAGTTTTCATGTTTTTATTACTTCAAAGCTTATTACTCATATATTAATTACAATATTATTTTGAAATTTATTTCAAATTTATTTTAAAACTACTTTTCAGTTCTATTAGCTGTGAAAGATACATTCTTTGCCTTCTTTGCCTCAGTCTTTAGCGGCAATACCGGATGTTCTCTGGATACCCAGTACCCTGAGCTGGTGGAAGGGGATGGGGAGCAGGATGTGGCCCTCATTATCCATGAAGAACTGGTTGGTGACCTGCTACGGCACTTAGATGTGCACAAGTCGATGGGGCCGGATGGGATCCACCCAAGGGTATTGAGAGAACTGGCAGAGAAGCTGGCCAAGCCACTGTCCATCATTTATCAGCAGTCCTGGCTATCGGGGGAGGTCCCAGTTGACTGGCGGCTAGCAAACGTGGCGCTCATCTACAAGAAGGGCCGGAGGGCAGACCCGTGGAACTACAGGCCTGTCAATTTGACCTCAGTACCGGGGAAGCTCATGGAGCAGATCCTCCTGAGAGTCATCACGCAGCACTTGCAGGGCAACCAGGCGATCAGGCCCAGTCCACATGGGTTTATGAAAGGCAGATCCTGCTTGACGAACCTGATCTCCTTCTATGACAAAGTGATGCGCTGGGTGGATGAGGGAAAGGCTGTGGATATGGTCTACCTTGACTTCAGCAAGGCTTTTGACACCATCTCCCACAGCATTCTCCTCAAGAAACTGTCTGCTCTTGGCTTGGACTGGCGCACGCTTCGTAGGGTTAGAAACTGGCTGGATAGCCGGGCCCAAAGAGTCGTGGTAAATGGAATCAAGTCCAGTTGGAGGCCAGTCACTAGTGGCGTCCCCCAGGGCTCGGTGCTGGGGCCGGTCCTCTTTAATATCTTCATCGATGATCTGGATGAGGGCATTGAGTGCACCCTCAGTAAGTTTGCAGACGACACCAAGTTAGGTGCGTGTGTCGATCTGCTTGAGGGTAGGAAGGCTCTGCAGGAGGATCTGGATAGGCTGCACCGATGGGCTGAGGTCAACTGCATGAAGTTCAACAAAGCCAAGTGCCGGGTCCTGCACCTGGGGTGCAATAACCCCAAGCAGAGCTACAGGCTGGGAGATGAGTGGTTAGAGAGCTGCCAGGCAGAGAAGGACCTGGGAGTGATGGTGGATAGTCGGCTGAATATGAGCCAGCAGTGTGCTCAGGTGGCCAAGAAGGCCAACAGCATCCTGGCTTGTATAAGAAACAGTGTGACCAGCAGGGCTTGGGAGGTGATCATCCCCCTGTACTCGACTCTGGTGAGGCCGCACCTCGAGTACTGTGTTCAGTTTTGGGCCCCTCGCTACAAGAAGGACATCGAGGTGCTTGAGCGACTCAAGAGAAGGGCGATGAAGATGGTGAGGGGCCTGGAGAACAAGTCCTACGAGGAGCGGCTGAGGGAGCTGGGCTTGTTCAGTCTGGAGAAAAGGAGGCTCAGGGCTGACCTTATTGCTCTCTACAGGTACCTTAAAGGAGGCTGTAGTGAGGTGGGGGTTGGCCTGTTCTCCCACGTGCCTGGTGACAGGATGAGGAGGAATGGGCTAAAGTTGCACCAGGGGAGTTTTAGGTTGGATGTTAGGAAGAACTTCTTTACTGAAAGGGTTGTGAGGCATTGGAACAGGCTGCCCAGGGAAGTGGTTGAGTCACCATCCCTGGAAGTCTTTAAAAGACGTTTAGATGTAGAGCTTAGGGATATGGTTTAGTGGGGACTGTTAGTGTTAGGTCGGAGGTTGGACTCGATGATCTTGAGGTCTCTTCCAACCTAGAAATTCTGTGATTCTGTGAAAGAACATTTTTGGACAAAATGTATTGGGTTTTCATGTAATAAATAAAAAATAACGTTAAAGTAATTTTTTTTATGATACAGGAATAAGTTGGACGAATACATGCTTTGAAAACACTGACCAATATTGCTCTTAAGGGAAAATCATGGTTGCTGTAGTTGTCGTGGTTTAACCCGGCTGGCAGCTAAACACCACACAGCCGTTCACTCACCCTCCCCCCTCCCTCTCTGGGATGGGGGAGAGAAATGGAAAGTGAAGCCCGTGAGTTGAGATAAAGACAGTTTAATAAGACAGGAAAATAATAATAATAATAATAATAATAATACAATGATGATAATAGTACTACTACTAATAATATGTACAAACAAGTGATGCACAATGCAATTGCTCACCACCCGCTGACCGATGCCCAGCTTAACCCCGAGCAGTCCGGCCCCCTCCCCCCGGCTAGCCACCCCTATGTATTGTTTAGCCTGACGTCAGATGCTATGGAATACCCCTTTGGCTAGTTCGGGTCACCTGTCCTGGGTCTGTCCCCTCCCAGCTCTTACTGCACCCCCAGCCTGCCTGTTGGCAGGACAGAGCAAAAGTCTGAGTTGTCCTTGGCTTGGTATAAGCACTGCTCTGCAACAATTAAAACATCGGGGTGTTATCAGCGCTCTTCTCATCCTAAGCCAAAACACAGCATTCCACCAGCTACTAGGAAGAAAATTAATTCTGTTCTAACTGAAACCAGGACAGTAGTGTACCAATGTGGTTACTCAGCCCTAGCTTCTTTTGACATGGTTAGTGTAGTTCTTTACTTTTAAGGTTAAGGTACTTTTAAGATCATGTTTTTCCCTGGTGAAGCAATTCACCTGATGATTGTGATAGCTCTTAAGGCTGAGAGATCTGTAAATCACGCAGTCTGAGTTCTTCCAGTCTTTGCTTAGTACAGGAATGCAATGAAGGTCTCCATGGAAATCATTATTCACACTCTTACAGCTGCCATGGACATATTCAGAACATAAATATAAGTTTTTGAAGCCCCTATGATATGCTGATTCTGGTGTGATGGTTAAATAATTTACCATCAGATTAAAGAGATGATTTGACAGACTTGAGCAACTATGGGGAATTGCTGAGATATTGTCAGTGTAATTTTACCCATATAGTAGGATTAATCATAAATCCCAGTCAAGCTCCCTTTGGAGACAATGGAAGTCTCAGATGAGCCCAAAATGAGGCTAGAGACAGGGGCTGAGGTTTGCAATGCTACTTAAAGTGGTATTTGGCCACTCAAGTCTCACTGAAATGAATAGAAACTGGGCATTAAATACTGTAGATGGCTTGCAAAACAGTCTTGAATTTTAACAATGATCTCTCTCAGTCCTACTGAGACTGTTAACAGGCGGCGTAAAAGAAATAAACAGGGATCCTGTCCTGAGTCTGGCTTCTTTGTAAAGACAAGCTATACCAGAATGTGCAAAATAGCGCAAATAACAAAATAGCAAAATAGCACAAAATATGTGCCATACACATATTCAGCCTAATGGGTCAGCCTGTTTGACTTCCAGTGGTGTACTGTCTTTATTAGAAAATTACTGATTGGGCAAGGATATTTAAAATATTAATTTTGGTGCCTTAGGCCAGGTATCAGGTGGCTTTTATTATGGCAATCTGTGTGGTCCCACGTTTAACTCCATGGATATATAGAAGTGCAGAAAACACTGTTACCCTCATTTATTTTTCGTATCACATAGCTGAATAAACATCTTATCTTTCAGATCTCTACCCCATCTTTTTTTGCTAACTAGTCTCTTTTTATGTTATTTCAATGAATAGGATCTTAAAGTTTTTCTGACCGCAGATGGTTAACTATTTGCATATGGACAATTCTGTTGTTAGCATCAAAGCGATTGTGATAATTCCTCCTTTATTTTCATTTTTTTTACTCAGTGTAATAAACCCACCACAAGCATCTCAGCAAGGTTTGGTTTTAATGCCTGTTAGCACTGGAATGGGCTTTGAATTATCACTATATATATATCTATATTTCATTTGAAATTTGAATTAGCACTATATATATATATGTATATAATGATGAATTTATATGTTGAAGGAAGCAGATAATGCCTTATATTAAAATAATATTTAATTAGAAAAGTAAAACAAAACTAGAAGTAATGTTTCATTTTAAAAATAATGCAGAATAGAAGTGCTGGCCTATTTGACTGTTCAAGAATTGATTGTGTGGTGTGGGTCAAAGAGGGGCCATTAAAACATTCAATGTGATGATATTTTATACTAGTAAGATAAGAGCATCTGTTTTTTTTTTTGTTTTCTAACAGGGCTTTTCCCTTTTATCTTTACCCATAGACCTGTAAGAGAGTCTTATTTGTCTTTGAAAGAAGAGTCTAGTTCTCAAGGTAAACAAAACTAATCTTAAGGGCATACAGAACACTCAAAAGAAGAGATCAGTAAAAAGAAAGCCAGAATTGTTGTTTTTATGAATATCTTGATTTGGGTGGCCTGATTCATGGTCTTTTAATTTTAGGTGTAGGCAATTAAGTATTCCCTGGTGCTTTATGTCTTCCTTGAGCTGTGCATGCACTATTAATTCACACCAGACCCCAGAAAAAAGATTTGCTTGTTTACAGGTAGAAAAGTGAGACAGAGACTAAATGACTTGCTAAAATGTTGGTGTGCAGAGGAGAGAAGCAGAATTTGGTGTCCTGCTGAGAATTTCAGTTGTCCCAAGCCCAAGGTTTTTGTTTCTTAGCAGCAAGAACATTTCCATCCTGTTTCTCATCTAATCGTCATGATTTGGAAAGGTTTACATGTCTTCTCCTTGGGCTTATTGTGTTTTCACTTCTTTGTGACATAGGGAAGTCCTTTGGAATATCCCTTCACCTAAAAATAATCCCAAATCTTTTTAAACACAATGAGGTATTTACAGCTCTCAAAATATTATTGGAAGAGGAAAAAAACAAGTCTCTAGTCTCTGAAACTTGGTTGCTGGAAGTACTGAGCTTCTGGTGACTTCAATTGGCTTTGTGAGTTAGCATGACAACAATTCTCAAACTAGGCTTACTTCTTTGGATGCTTAAGCAGATGTTTAGTTAGCTAATTTCACACTTGAAAATGTTGGCTTTAGTTGTCTAGATGAAAAATATGATAACACCCCGAGGAACCATTTGTGTTCACTGGAGTGCTAAGGGCTAGACACTGCAGCAATTTTCTTTTCAACAGGCAGGATAAGTTCTGAGGTAATTTAAGTATTTCCTTTGTCTACTTCAACTGACTGCTTGCCTCAACTTTAACTTTGCATGGTGGTGCCAGAAGATGCTGGGGAATCCAGTGCCAGATGGACCACTAAAGCTGCCCTGCTTGCTCTGCAGTTGGATTCCTTAACAATGAAACCACATCTGGAGCATTTGCTTACCCAACTCTTCCAGCCCTGTTTCAGATGCACACAGAGGAGTGTCCTTTGAGGGACTGTGGTGGTAATATTTGGGTCTCCATATTGGTCTAAAAAAATATTTGTTCCAAATAACCTCAAAGTTCAGTACTGCCCATGATGCCCAACTTCAAAGATAATCTTGGCTGTGTAGTAGAATTATTAGTATCTTGTTGGCACAGCAGTTTATTTGCATATGATTGTAATTAGCTTATTTAAACAACAAGTTTCATAGCTTTACATTGTTTTTGTTGTTGTTGTTTTTGTTGTTTTTCTTTGATTATCAGTAGTAGTTTGAATTAACTGGTCTTGATGTAGGTATAAGTTCTGACTGGTCTGGGTAGGCATTTGATCATTTGAACTGCACTTAACTGTAATTTTGCTGTTCTAAAAATATAATCTTCTAATAATCTTCTAATTCTGTCAGTCTAGAGGCCTGCTCTTTCAAGGAACTGTTTGCTCCAAAGATATTAGTAAGCATCAGGATTGCGTGGGACTGGTGAGGTTGAGCCTACCAAGAAGAAAACCTTTGTGTGCTTTATGAATAGCTTCCATGCTAATAAGGCCCAGGACATAAAACAAACAAACAAACAAACAAACAAAAACCACTTGGTGCTTTTGTCAGATTATCAGTTTATCTGAATGTGAAATTCAAAGCAAACCATGGAGGGTGTGAACATAGATGTGAACCAAAACCAGAAGAAAAGTTCATACACCACCATGAGAACTAAAAATGACTTTTTGTACTGTTCTCATCTGGAAGTTAAATACATCAAGAAATCAAACCTTCACATAATGCCATCTTAGTGAAGAAATATGCAGACATTTTTAGACTTCTAAAAATGTAGTGATCTGCTTTGAACAGTCAGCAAGACCACTAAAAAAGGAATAGAAGTCAAGTATGGGGGCTCGGAGGAAGTCTCCACTGTTTTTGAGAGTGGGAGACTCAAATCTGGATTCAGGCTTATGGTTAGACTGCTACAGTTTGATTTCTTCCCCTAAGTGAAAGAGAAACTCAAGTTCTGGTTGTTTCAAAAGTTAGCATTTCCAACCAGAAACTAGATTCATTCTTCTGCTGTAGGTCCCTCAAATAACAGAATAAGAGTGCATTTCCATCAAACTGCCTTACAATTTTTTTTTATTTGTAATAAGGGAATGCTACGGTCCCCTGCTTCTTCCTTTTTCACTCTTTTATTTCACATATTCATTAGCAATTTGCATTTATCAAATATTTGAACATATTTAGTACCAGATTGCAAACTCTAGTGGAGATGGATGTAAATTAGTCACATGTGGAATCAATAAGCCTACCCAGGTGGGCTCATAATCCACAGCACAAGATTCACTAATGTGCCCATAGTGATTTAATTGTCAAAAATATTAATTGATGATTGTCTTAATTTCTTTCTGAGACAAGTTTAATAATTGCATCATGACAACAGATAAGCTCTAGCAAAGATTCTACTGTACTAGCTGCTGACTACAATCGAAAAAAAGGAGAGTCCCTGCCCAAAAGGCATATAGTCAGTGTGGAAACATTAGTGTATGGGCAGAAAAGCACGATAAAGTGTTGAACACTCATAGACATTACAGCAGAGAATACAAAGTGATGTGGAAGAGAACAGTGAAATAGTTTAAGTTACCTCCTGTTGTATGTGAAGGGCCACACAGAACAAAGCATGAGGAGGCTTCTCTAGAAGTGCAACAAGTAGGTAATGAGTGCTGCAGAAGGGGGTGGGGGGGAGGGCAGAAAGACATCATCATGACAAAATATGAGATGATACAAGTAGAGTAAGATTTGTCCTTGATGGCCTTGAAATAAATGTTGCATCTTACTCAACTTCTTTCTAATAAAAGCAGATCAAAGTTGAAGAGCTATGTGAGATTAAAGAGAAAACATTCTTTTTTTCTTATTTGGCAATTGCTCTATAAACTAATTGCCTCTCTTGAGTGTCTTGAAATTCCTGTGAAGTGGATGTCATTATCCATGATATTCAGAAGAGGGCAGCATCAACCTAAACAAGTGGTGAAAAATTTTTAAGGATTTCAGTCTAGATGGGAGAGATTCCAAAAGGTAACATAAATGCAATTGTTAGGTTTGTTAAAACCAGAATTTAGATCTGTATTCTGACATTAAAACAAAGCAAATCCAGAATTTAAAATTATAGGAGTATTACGGTGTCTCTGTTGTGACATGGTATTTGTTTTGTAATCTTGCAATCGTAACACATTCCTTAGAGTAGTGGTTACAGCACCTGAACTATGATTATGATACCTATAGCCCTGCAGTTGCAGGTCTTTTAAAAGATAAAATTGGAAACAAATTGAAAAAAGGACCAAATCCTAAACATTGTGCAACCGAAATGCTACTGAAGTCATGGCTACAGCTAAGGCAAACTAGGTTTCAGTATAGGTAGCAACACTTATACTGGTCCTGAGGATCTGAGTTGGTAGGAAAGTTCTCAAGGACATTTTGGTTTGGGTTCAGGGATTGAACCAGATGTAGGATTTGGACTAAAGCAGGCAAACACTCATGTAATTAAGTGGTACTTTTAGGTTTAAGTAAATTCGCTAGAAGTTTTGACTGAACAAGGACTGGAGTCCAGTGCTACTGGATTAGCCGTTCTCTATCTTCCAACAACTAGTGATGCTCCATGCAATGTTCATGAATGTTCTGTTCCTATTTAATGAGCCAATAAGAGAGTAACAGGATTTTAATTTAACAAAGCACTTATAAATGTGGTCAGTGATGTCAATGGTACTTACATATGTGCGGAAGTGTTTTGCTGAGAGGACTCCAAAGCAAAATCCAGATCCTTAGATCATCAATATAGCAAGACTGTCAGTGTGTACAGTGGCAATAAGTGATCTGGAAAAAAAGAAGTGTGGGAGCTTTAGTTAGAAGAGTTATCTAGCTATATTCTAAATCAGGACACAGGGAGATAAAAACGTACATTGCAAACATTATTGTTCTCCTGCTGGCTTCGTTTTGAAGTGTTTGAGTAATTACAGATTTTTTCCTGGATGTGTTTTAGAGTTCTCTGGCTGAGGAAGGTGCATCATATTTCACTTAATTCCTTTCTCACAAGCTAGAAGAACTGGAATATGTAAGCTGTTCTATTTTGTGAATCTCAAGGTGGGTTATTTAACCTTGCATTATGTGTCAAAATCCTGTTTCAGCAGAAAGGCTGCATATGTATGGACTTAATGAACAAGACCCTAAAGGTTTATAAAGAACCTAAGTTTATATGTTCCATTAAATATGATCTTCACTGGCTAATTAGTTAGAAATTTCACCCTTGCTTATAGTATATATAATTTTATGGTCAATAATAGTAAAATCTATGTAAACCATGCTCTTTATTAATAAACATTATGTGCTTCTGGCTTTCAAATAAGGAAATGGATTACTTGTTTTTCTCTTGTGTCTGGACTGCTAGCATTGTAAAATTCAAGCAATTACCATTATGGATAGATCATTTCTTGTGAGATATGAAAGCTGTACAGATAATTTAGTTTTATAAAAGTAAGACTTCAGCAAGGACGCTAGTACAGTAAAGAAAACATCAAGCAATATCTAATCTCACATACTTCTGGAAGGGCATGAGGTCTCTGGCGATCAGTACCGAATGGTTTGTTTTTCCCCTCTATGTTTCAGGTTTGGATCCAACCAAGATTAGTACTAACTGCAATTGTTGGATAGCTTCTGTCCAGTTCTTTGCATATAACTCTAAAATCTCCATAAATGGCACTGTTGGCTTTGGAAACTGAGACACTGGAAATGGAGTGATCCTGGATGTGCACCACCCTCCCCATCCCTGCAGGGGCCTCTCTGGGTTAGCATTTGAAACAAAATGGTGAAATAAATTATCTCTGTGAAGCTGTTATGTGATAAGCTGCTATTCTGCCAAGGCACACAGGCATGATCATCCTTCCAGTCCAAGAGCTCTCCAGATGATACGTACTTTAGTGATGATATATAAACGATCAACTCATTTTAACTTGTCATCTAGTGGGATTTTCAGTTTATGTCAGCAGAAAATACCTGTGACCTAATGTTTGTGCCCCTTACTTCCCCAGAGAGTGACATTATTGAAACAAAATGGCCACTCATCCTAGAATGACAGGTTTACTATGTACAGTTAGCCATGTATGCCATATACAAAGACATAAAAACACATGGCAGAACAAATATTTTTATTAAATGTCTCTTGTGGTAGCTGTCTCTTCCTTAGCCACGCTTTATAAACAGATGCTGCAAGTATTTTAATTATGTAGTTAGAAAAATCAACCTAGTAGTTCCTGTAGCTATGACTAAGAATTGAGTTTGCCTTTGTACTTTGCAAATGCAGTTGTTCAGCAGCAATAAAAGACTTAGACTGAGTGAAGAACAATTACTTTTTTGCAAAGAGCTCATTGTATTAGTCCTGTCTGGAGAAAGCAGAATGTTCATCTGTAAATATGGTGCTGTTTAAAATAGTAATGCTAGCAAATAGCACATCTTTCTTATCCCTCCAAGATATTTCCAGAACAGCAAACATTCTTAGATACACGGAGAAGCATGTGAGCCAATATTCAGCTGAGAACTACTCATTTCTCCACTTAGAAATGGAGCTGTTAGGTATGGGAGACTTCCGTCCTGTATATTCCATTCTTTCATTTCCTTTTTGGCAAGTATGAATTTTATTTAGAAGGACATTAGGAAACTTTTCATACTTTTTTCTCTCATATAGTATTTCCTACAAAATACATATGTTAAATTAACTTTATGGGATACAATTATTGCCAAGTTTGAAATCTTAGGATGTATGAAGGATGAGTTAACCTTTCCCATGAGTGCTTTTCTCAAAGCAGCCTTACAGTTCCTGAGGTATCTATGGATAATTTTTTACATTACTTCTTCACTAGACTATGCAATGGCTTGGACTAAGGCAGATTTGACTCACATAGAACTAAACAGTTCAGCCCTGTGTGCTGGGGCAATGACTAGTCATGAAGTGCCTCTCCCACCCTCCTTTTTTTCCTTACCTCCCCCTCCCCCCTTTTTTTTCCCTGGAGTTTAGATCTGATTTTTCTCTAATTAGTTCTCAAACAGACATCAGGTATATCCAGGTGCTGTGAACATTACTGGAAGTGTCTTATGTGATGCATGTATGTATGATGTTGTGCAGATGAAGGGCAAAAATTGTGCCGTTCAAGTCCTCTCTTTTGTGCATCAGTTTTTCTTCTTCCAAAACAACCTTCTTCTGATCGTTCATATTTTTACATGCACTCAGAGAAACAGTATTTTATTTTTTTTTCCAAACTTGCATGGCTGTTCCTGACTCCTGAATTTCACAGTTCTTCCCCAGGCCAGGGACCTAAGTACTGAAGTCTGGTTGTATTCCACATGCTGCCAAAGTCACCTGGTTTAGAGAACATAGGAGCATGCTACAGACAAAAGTAGAATACAGCTCGTTTCAAAATACAGGCTTGGAACTGGTCGTTATCCAAGCTGGTGTTATGCTCTTGCATTTTAAAGGAAAACTTTTTCTTCTGAAAATGTGTTTCCAAAAGTAAATTGCTTTTTCTCTAGAGAAGTAAAGAGGTGTTCAGATCACAGAGCTGAACTTCCATCTGCTACAGAAATTGTCTCCTTGTGCTAAAAAGTAGGGGCCTGTGGACGTGAGTGGATGCTTTTGTTGCTGAACATGAAAGCACGTTCATATTGCTACTTGGATGGTGGATTTCCCTTAGTAGGCACCACCATTTTATTTACAAGGAAATCTCAACCATTAGTGTGTATGCAAACTGCTTATGGTCGGTTGTTTGGCTTCTAGTAGAGATGACACAAAGAAGAAATAAGACGTCTATTGGGTTGAGGTAAGCAGTCTCTATTACCACATCCATATTACTAACTTATGTTTAATTGCTCAGCATTTATGAGGTTCATAGTTTATTGTCTTTCTTGCCACACAATAGGCTGAGCAAGTTAAAAAAGCTCCAAGTTTCAAAGGCTAGAGTTTTGGGTGCCTGCCAGCACTGATCTGTTTAACAAACAGGCAGCAGGGTGCTTATTAGTAGCTTGTGGTTTGCAAACTGTGAAGCCTGTGGGGCCAGATGCACTGATCAAATAGTGTATCTATAGATCAGTAAGCCCATTAGATGAAAAAGGGGAGCACCACTGAGTATAAATGTATTTTTCATAGGCTTCAATTAGGCCAGCATAAATGACTCCTGTAACTCTTTCTATTGACCCGGCAGTCTAAATATTAAACATCAGTATAAGCGACATTTGTTTCAAATTGCTTCTCTTAGAATTTCCCGGTGACTTATAATTATATAGTACCTGGTACTAAAAGAACAAGTGCCAAATTCCTTTTATTATTTCTGTTTATTTCACTGTAA